>NC_035446.2:149339699-149639699 GCF_002127325.2 Helianthus annuus | reverse complement strand
TTTCTAAGTGTACTCTTGATAGTCAATAGTTAGAGGTGCAGAATAGGCCAGTCAGTTGGGCTTACGGGCCAAAATTGGGTCGGGTCGACCCATCATCACTTATTGTCCATGTTTTTACAAATACACTTTAGACAACCATTTTATATAGTATAAAATACCAAATGAACATATTTCCAGTAAATGGGTCAAAATTGCCACCCCTTAATAAATTAATGAAAACTTCATGTTTACAGGCTTTTTGTGTTTAACTTATATACTTTACAGACACAAAATGTAACGTCAGCAATGGAAGCCTCAAGGAAATCAAAGATTGCATTTATAGCCTGTAGTTCAAAAGAAGAGGTTGTTCTATCTGTAATCAAAAGGGCTGTTGATTTTAATTTTTATGATGTTGAGGAATTGTTGCATCGGGTTCGAGTGGCAATGGAAGTAACTAATAGGTCATTCAAGTTCATGGTTAAAACTAAAATCCCACCACAAGAGTTGCTTGATGTGGTCTTTTGCATATGAGTATACAATAATTATTAACGTCAAAACACAAGAATCAAATGAAAGCTTAGCCACAAAGAAGGATGACTCAGGTGTGTAAATGTTTCATCAATGTTCATTTGGAAAAGTTCAAGAGTAATGTGTTACACGAGTATTAAAACTTCATGATCAAGTTGCAGTGTAAAGAGAACATAAAAGGCAATAAGCTTCACGTAAAGCATATTCATATACCTTTTTTCTGCGCCAGTCTTCTTTTCCTTTTATATGCAAATTAAACATGGCAAAACCGGTTGGTTGGTAAATGGGTCAAAACTTCATGTGACGGTCCGAGTTAGGGGAAACAACTGTCTTTCAACATTTCTTTTTGTATTTTTGTAAATAATTAATATATTGAATATGATTACAAAACCCTTTTTTTCTTAAAATAATAAGATAATTTCCTTTAGATAAAATATTTTTCGTATATTTTAAGCATTTCATTACATGTCAGGTGGCTTTTTTCCTGTTTAACCCGTTCCGTTTTAGCTAATCTTCTACATTCGGCCCTGTATCAATAAAATACAACATGAATTGACCCGTTTTCAGATACATGGGTTGAAATTGCCACTTTTATTAACTATTGGTGTCTTCTTTGCATGCCATATTGTATAGACGCCTTTAGTAACTGAAGGCGTATTATTGTCCAATTGGTTTAGGTGAAACATAATACATTTAGTGGGTGTTTTCATAAAGACAGTTCTCAGTATATGAAAGCTTATCTTCTTTTTATTAGTAGAATATTTAATTTACCTTCATCTTGGTTTTGGCTGCGGTTCACATAATGGAGTTGTTGAGTTGATTTGTATTCTGCATGAGTTAATTTGTATTCTGCAACAATAAAAGTCAAGTAGACGTTGTGGTGATGAAGTTTAAAAAGGTAATTTTGAATCATGAAAAAAATCTTCATTTGTTTGGTGCTTCTATTGTCACATGAAGTTCACTACAATTTCCATATTTTCCCTTACATCGTCCCCTTACAGACCACACATAGTTGAACAATTTCTTTACTTGACATGTTCCTTTTTTAATCTTAAATTTATAAATAGTGTTTCAAATAAAGTATAGGGTTGTGGACTTCATGTATCGGTCGGTTTCAAGTATATTGTTAATATACACAAGTTTTTCTTTGAGTAGAAGTTATTGCGTTAGTGCTACAGATATGAGCTTAACACGTTTATTTAAGGTATATGTCACCCAAATTCGGGATCGCCTCAGTTATCCACATCCCATACGTATTTCTATGTTTTTGGTGAGTTTCTTTTTAATATTTTCAATTGTCAGTTTTTTCAATTAAACTACCATACATGATAGAGAATAGTTAGTTCTGTGGTATTATATTAAGAGCTTATTACCTTTTATGTAAGAGCTGAATTTCTGAAACATATCTTTGGGTTACACCTTAGTGAAAACTTTCTTGGAGGTGAATTCCCAAACCAAAATCCACGTGTCGGTGAAGGGCTCGCCTCATGGGTCAAACAAAACCATTCTCTTGAGGTCAGTAAACTTTTTTGCTACGTATTTTTTTAAAGCATTTAAGTACACACACGCGTGTTAGCTAGGGTATAGGATGATTGGTGAAAAAGTGTTGGAAAATGAAGACGAGTAGATAACCCTTTCTTTTATATTAGATAAGAGGTCAAATTAATAGGGTGGAGAAAGTAATATTTTAGATAGTATCAACTAAGAGTATATACTAAGTGCTTATTTTATTTTTTTGCCTCGGTGTTTTGTGTTATTTATATGAGAAGCCGCATCAAAGAATGTTTTAAGATATGATTTTAGGTGACAAAATGTGAAATTCTCGGACGATTTATTCACTGGTTTCTTATTTTCAGTTTCTTCAAAATGTAAAAGCTCATGGATAGGTTGATCCCGTAAATAGTTTTGCATTGGAATGCGTTATCAGAAGATTTTTTAGAAGTTCACAAGGAGATGGATATATGCTATTGTGCCCCATTGATACGTAAGTGAAGCTGCAATTGAACATAAGAAATAGTTAAAATTTTGTTGTAATATGTTTTAGATGATTCCTTATTTAGTTATTTGTATGTGTTGCTTCTCTAGGACTGTTCGGATGCTAAATAGCACAAACTTTGAAGGATGGTCATCTGTATGTATTTTGATGTTTTTATATTTGATAAGTATTTTAAAATTTTCAGACGTTGTTAACGTTTAATTAACATACCTTATTCGTCATGAATTATTCATTCTTTTAAATATTTATACAAATGTGTTTAATAAAATTTAAATATCCAACCCGTGAGTATTCACGGGTGATAACCTAGTTCATATTACAACAGCAACAACCACCTTATCTAGTATCACAAAATTCTAGCAACTAGTATCCATATCACACAACCAAGTCAAAACACCATATAAGAAACATTACTACACATATTCACCATCATGTAGGCCTATAAATGAACTGAAGGAACACAGGCGGGGGGCATGTTCGTGTTCATTCATTTAACTTTAACCGAACGTGAACCGGACATATAACCAAGCGGATTTTTTTGTTCATATTCGTTTATTAAGAAAATAGGCATGTTATGTTCGTTCGATTAAGACCTAAAATAGTTCACGAACGTAAACAAACACAAACAGACAAAACTTAAATGAACATAACTGAACAAATATAAACAATATATTAATTTCCCTTAGGAAACCTATTTTTTTATTACTTAACATAATTGAACAAACATAAACAATATATTAATTTCCCTTAGAAAACCAATTTTTTATTACTAATTAGTTATAGTTATATCCTTAGAAAACCTATTTTTTTATTACTAATTAGTTATAGTAATATTTTTATTTCATTCCAATCATCATGGCAAATTACATAAGGATAGCAGGTAGACGAGCAACAAACTGCGCCGCCATCCCTTTCTAAATAGAAAACCCTAATCTACTAAAAACAAGCCCCGCCCCTGAGGGGTCGAAAAGTTGCTATGGACCACACGCTGAACTCTAGACAAGAACCGAACTGCCTCCCGCGCCAAGGAGCCGAACGTGTCAAACGCCAGGGGGACAAAGGCATGCTGATTATCCTCACAAGCTTTCGCGTGCTTTTCCACCTTCTTTGACTCTGCTTTCAGTACCGCTTGCCCCGCCACAAACCCATTTTCCCGGAACCTGGCTAGTGGGGATACACCTGTGAGATCGACACAAGCATGTTTCCCGCCCTCCCAACCAAAAACTAGCACGTCAGCTGGGCGTAGGGTGGATCTCCCCTCCGACGGGTCTGTAAGAAAATTAACCGGTGCCTCTTTCTTCGCCGAGATCCCTGCTCGTCTGAGAATATCCATTAACGCGTCTCGCACAAAGTCATGGCGATACTTAAACCCCGGCAACTCTCTACAGTGTAACGCACACAAAGTTATAGTTATATAATAGTTAGAAATCCCCTTTTATGTTTATATTTATCTATTAACATTTAAACGAATATATAAGAACATACATAAACGGCCGTTCATGAACATAAATGAACGGATACATCTGTGTTCATGTTCTTTTGTTTAATTAAACGAACAAAAAAACTTGTTCATGTTCGTTCGTTTATTAAGTAAACGAACTTTCCGTTAAACAATTTTGTTGAAACATGTGCAATTCCTAAATGGCATTTATTTGTAAGTGTTTATAATTTGTTTCATTCTATTTCATGTTATGTGGCTGTATTGGGCTGAGCATCGTGGGCCGATAACAACTGGGTTGTTTGTGGGCTAATTATATATATATATGGAACCCATTAAGTGGAAGTTACCTTTGAAATCAATATCATCCGTTCGATTATGCTGAGATTAAATCTGGGCCGTGTAAACTCCCAAAATTAACCGCTATGACGGCGGTTTAGAGCAGTTTTTATCAATTTTTAGTGGGTGGTTAGTTCCACCTTTTCCTACCCATGATCTCAACAACTGCTCCTACAAATCTGGGTAATGGTGTTAGTTTTTATCGATTTTTAGTGGGTAGTTAGTTTCTCCTTTTCCTGCCCATAATCTCAACAACTGCTCCTCATAGTGGTTTTTTATTCACTTTTTAGTTACCCTAAATAAATGGCCCATGTTCTCCACCTTCCTAATTTTTAGCAAATAAGCAATTATATCTGTGTTTATATATAATCAATCCTGACCATAAAAAACTACAGCTAATTAAACCTAATTGGGGATATTACAGTCAGTGGACATGGAACAGAACATTCAAGATACAGCAAAGGATAAGAATGTTAAAGTAAGCTTCATACCTGCCCATCAATTGCGGCTATTTCTCAAGTCCACCTTTCTTATTTCTTTTTTTTTTCTTCCTTTCAGGTTGCATCCATGGGGTCCTTCCATCTTTGCTCTCCTCTTCCTCCCTCCATCGTTTGCCCGATAATGTGTAAACCTACATATGAATCGGCTGAGGTAAGTACAATCTTTATAGTTAATTTTAGATTACATTTTTTTATTCCTATTATAGTATTGTTAATATTTGTCATGTTCTCAAATAATATTGTGTAAAAAATAGGAAATTGAATCATATGTGTTTGGACTCTGAGCATCACTGTTGGTCGCTGTTGTTGCCGACTGATGAAAAACTTTATGAATTGCATTCTTCTTCGATAATTCTCATGAACGACGTCGTTTTGGATTTCAAGCCGTCATGATCGGTTGTTGCAGTGTCCTGTGGTGGTGGTGGCGGTGGCAGCGGCTGGTGAAGATCGTCCAGTCTGTCTTGATTAAGTTTCATCTTCGATCTGTTTGTACGGAGGTTAGGGTTTGTAAAATTTGTAGAGGAAGATGATGTGATTTTATTTATTATTTTTTTTTTTGAAGAGGAAGATGATGTAACAATGGGAGTAAACTTTCAACAAATGGTCACGTGGTGAAGAGTTGTTCATTTGATTGTGAACGGTAATGACGGATCAAGGAAACACGTGGCGAGATATGAACGGTGTGGTGTTAGTCAACCTTAGACTATGTCTTAAATGTTGTCTGCAATTTTCACTTTGTGGTCCAGTAAGGGGTGGAGATTTAATTTTGCTTATGTATTTTTTGTATTTTGGAGAAAAATGAGAGTGAAGAAGAAGATAAGATGTGGAGAAGAAGACAAAATACAAACAACTGTAAAATATTTAGTTTAATTTTGATAAAAAAATTATTTTGATTATTATATTTAATTTTATTTACCGTAAATATCATATACATACTTATTATTGTATGTTTGTATTTTGAATTGATTTCATTATTTCTACATTTTCGAAAGTTATTTTAAAAAATATGAAGCCTTACAAGTTACAATTGAGTTGTATAATACTGTGTAACCGCATCAAGAGTTGAACCTCACATTATTACACCAGGGACGGGCGCATCCCTTGGAAAAAAAATTATATAGTTTTATTCGTTCGCGAAAATCCCGAGCGCATCCCATGAAATTTTGTAATCGCCCCTTTTAAACTTTCGAAACCAACCCTCATCAAGGGTAGAACCATGTAGAGTAGTTACAGTTAAAAAAAATATTGAAAATAGACTGTTTTGAACTTTTCCGGAAGTCGGCGACGACCTCTGTAAGTTTGTTGAGAAGGCAAATAGAAGTAGAGGGAAGCCAGATAACTCAAAAGTTTGACTTTTACCCTTTTCATTATTTTACTTTAAGAAGGCTCACATATTCAGGAAATAAGTGCCTGCACTTAGACTCGAGGGTATGAGAGGGGCTTGAAGGGGATGGACCTAGGGGGTGGGGATGAACCCCTATATATATATGTATGTATGTATAGGTATATGTGAGAGAAGGGAGGCACGGTGAGTCCGACTAGTGGGTGACGGAAAGGACTAGCTGACCTATGGGGGGCGGTGTGGGGGACCGGCGCCGGGCCAAGCCGGGCCTCAGCCGACCCCCATACCGTCTGTCTTAGTATGGCTTTACTATTTTCATAGCTCATGCTCTTGAACCTTTAATTTATTATTTACTTTTTTTTCTACTTTATCTTATTACAAATAGATTAACGTCAAAATGTGTAATTGTGTATAAGAATTTTACTTTTTTTTTCTATTATTATCTCATTACTTTATTAGTAAACATTTAACTTAATTAAGAATTTTCACTTTATACAATTTCTTTAGTACATGAGATTTTTTTTAGGAACAAAGAGATGTATTTATAAAGGATAATCAATCGGCTAAAAAGAAAAACTCAAATCAAGTGAAATTCATCTCATATCTCCATCTAGCAAATATAGGTCTTATATGTGACCCTCCAGTTCAAGATTTCTGATTTAATCACTGACCTCAATGAATTCATAAACCGATCCTTTAAAACAAATCAAAAATGGATATGGAAAAGAAGAAAAGGAGAAGCGTTCCCGAACACCCTCAATATACATTATCTTTGTTTGTTACGTTGTTAGCGTAAGCCGTCCAACGGACGGGTATTAAACTAGTTACAGTTAAAGATGCTGATGGACTGGGCTTAGTAGGTGCGGAGCAGATGCAGATCAGTTTAGGGTTCAGATTATTTCGGGTCGCTATATAAGTGTCTTTTGACACAATTCAATGAGTTAGTCTTCACTTTATTTTTTCCTTTCTCTAGGGTTTCGTCATCTGAGAGTGTTAAACAGGTCATCATGTGGATGATCTGTGTGTGAGGTTCTCTGATGCCAGTGGCGGATCTAGAAAATCCGTCAAGCCGTAACGTTTTATAAATAAGCGGCAACGAAATCGAAAAAATGTCAAAATTTTCCAAAATTTACACTAATTTTACACTACCGCCGGAGCGCCAAGCCGTAGCGGAGATTGCCCCTAATTATACTGTATGTCCGCCACTGTCTGATGCTTTGTTGTTGAATCTGTTGTTAAAGAGTTTTTTTTTTTTTTTTTGTGTGTGTAATTAGTCAAAATAATCAAAGTTCTTAGTTACTGATCCATGAAATTTGACAAATTTATAAACGTTCGGTTCGTTTAGAGGCTTAACATAATGGTATCATTTCCATCATTATTCCTATCCTTTGAACGAACATTAGACTTTAGGAAGTAGTATGTACTCACCTTTGTATTTTAAAATTCTCATACCGTGCATCTCTCTCCAAGCTATGTTATCTTCCTAAAAGTCAACCAAAATGACATATTTCAGTTTTCACAACCCGTTGAACTGTTGATGTTAGCTAATCCCTTGTCTGATACTGGGCTTCTGTGTTAGATCAACAGAGTCCTGGGCCGCAACCCATTAACCGAACCGTTTTGTGCAGAAGCCCAGTAAAGAACAACACAAAGCCTTTTTTTATTATTTAAAAGGTGCAATTTCAGTTTAAACTCAAGTTAATTTAATTAAATAATATTGAGCTGATATATAATAATAGTTATGAAATTAATTTCTGAACTGATTTTATTGAATTTGAATAAGTAAACCAACTTAGATTTATAATTTATTAAAATTTCTTGATTATAGGAAATAAATAAATTTATTAATATGAAAATTTGCTACGTAATACTTTGAGTTAAATTCTCTAAATGTGAATTTAAATTTGGATTTTTCTTTATCTATATTATAACTAGTATTTTATCATTATAATCAGGCTATGTCATTCAATAACCGTGCTATATGTATCACATCGTGTCAATAATTGTGTTATATGGGTTATGTCGTGTCATTGAATTGTTCTGTGAAAGGAACCGTGCCACATCATATAACTTGTTATTAAACATGTAAGTGCCAGTGTACTAGTAAACGTCATGTTCAGTTAAACGATCTGTATTCAGGCTTCGTAAACCAACTATAGTATCTCGGCACGTCAACCTTAACTCAAGACACATTTACCATCTATACACTTAAAATATTGAAATTTTATACTCTTTAAAATGTATACTTTTAAGCCAAATTGCCTAAAACAATAGAAAAAATATTAATTTAATATTAGAGAATGATCGGGACCACCATCCCATCCCATTTGGGACGAAAATTTTCTTTAACAAACAACTACTTAACATTAACCCGAATTAATCACAATCCATGTCTCGAGTTCGGCTATCAATATCGTTCAAAAATCATCAATTTGTAACTCCAAAGTTGAAAACGAAATCCAAATTCTCTTTAATTTGAATATGTTAAAAGTAAGGTTGTACAGAAGAGGGAGGACAGTATTTGAAGTGGGCCCAGAAGCAGCAGAGAAGGAATGAAGTCACAAGCAAGGTGTATCTGAATGGAACAGAACAGTACATCTGATCTCATCTGAAGGTGTTGGTGTGCAATGCATTGACATGACAATTCATTTCAATTTACAAAACATCCCTATTGACCCAATGACCCCCTCCATCTACGACCAGCCCATGTATCCAACTTCTGTTTTTATATTTTATTTCCGGATTAATAATGTATGTAGTCAATACTCAACAATTATAACTCTGTCTCTATTATTATATATAGAAAAAAAAATCTTTATATGATATTCTTTTTGGTTATAAAAATATCATTTAAGGAAAGTTAATTTTCATTCATGCCATTACTTATTTTGGCTTTGTGTTGTGGTCTAATGACGTTGGTTATTACCTGACAAATGTGGTGTGTGTTCACATCCCTTCAAGTGAAAGTTGATTAGATGGTATATAGGAGTAAAAAAAAAAAGACTGTTAAGCAAAACTTATTTTGATTTTGTATGAAGTGGATGGAAGGCGGACCCAATTCTTTATGTGTCGATGTCTGCTTTTTTTTTTCTTTCTAATTTGATGCATGATTTTTTGGGTAAAGTCGATCACTTTAAACTTACAATCTTACATAGCTCAATAACTCATGTGGTAATTAAGTTTTCTTGGTTTCTTAATAAACTTGCATGTCATCACTGGATTGTGGTCAAGCTTGTTAAGGATACCATTGCATATGGGTTGACCATTCGCATATGCATGTCCATGTCCATGCATATGCGAATGCTGGTCGGACAAGTTGTTTAGATGATTGCATGTCTACCGGTGGGTATTGTGTATTTTTGGAACACACCTTATTAGTTGGAGTTCCAAAAAATAATACACAATTACTTGTTCTAGTATCAAAGACGAGAATTTCGTTCCCTTGCTCATACTGTTATTGAGCTTTATTTGATTATTTTTGTGCTTCATAAGTTACATGTTCATCTTGCTAGTCCGTGTACACTATATATGGCGCGCTAATAGTAATATTAGTGCTACATACTTATAACCATTCAATTTAGTGTTTCATCAACGCATGAAACACCATGAGATTGACCTGCATTTCATTTGAGATATGGTGCTAGCACAGTGGCTCACGGTTTGATATGTCTTCATCACAGTCGAATTGTTGATACTCTGACCAAGTTCTTCTGATGTGCTAGATTTAACAATTTTCGATCCAAGCCAAACGTTGCTACCAACGTTTAGCTTGAAAGAACATGCGTTAGAGATATTGTATGGTTTTGATAGTTTTATCTTCTTCCATCTTTAAGTTGTACTATTATTACATTTAGTTTGTGTCTTCCACTCTTCCCTAAGTTCTTGTATTCGTCTCTATACATGCAGATTTTAAAGCTTCTTTGTCAGTTGATAAAAAATGTAATAGAAAATATGTTAGTTTCTAACATTTTCATAAACTCATTTAGTAGCTAGCATAAGAAAATGTTGGTAATTGAAGAAATTCTGAAAGAATTGACCATTCACCTGTAACGCATGGATATTTATAACTACACACACTTGGCTATATATATACACACTCATATATACACACGTGTTAAAGTATGTAGATTCTTTTGAGAATTATACATGATAGTAGAGGGGTTTCGTTAGGAACTTTTTAAACCAAATCAAATCAAATGTTGGTTAAAAAAGCTGTTTGTATCAACCAATTATTATGTCTTTAATTTATATATCTATGTGAATTTAAGGATGATTTATAAATAACAAAAATCAAATAGGTTTGAATCGCAATGATTTAACTGTGCCGAAAATATAGGGACAAATATGAAAAAACAGAAAAGCATTATATGTTACATCAAATCCGTCATCAGAACAAGGAAGGGTCGCTCCCAACTTTAGCCAAAGTTATATTTAAAAGCTGAACACAATTACGCTCAGGAGGGTCCAAAAGGGATATAAACAAATAAAAACTATTTTTCTTATAATAAAATGATGTGTTTTGATAAAAGTGGGTGCATTTAATCAGAGCAGTATTTTTAAAAAAACTATGTTAATAAAAATATCTATAAATAAAACATATATCTACATCTACACGAATACATATACACGAACACACACGTGGACATATACATTTGAACATTTAGTGAACCGATTAAAAAAATCAACTTTGTTACGTACACATACATGAAATGTTACACGTGAACTCATAAACATTTAAAAAGAAGTTTGCATTTAGGTAAAACAATCACAACCAAATATCTGACTTGGTCATTTTCTATAATTTTAATTTTTAATTATGCACATATGGGTTTATGCATTTAATTTAAAGATTTGAAAAACAATTTATAGAGTGAAAATGTTAGTATAGTGTTTCTGATTTGTTTGACTTGTCATTAATTAATAGAGTTATTGATAGGGAAAAGTGGTTATAGACATTAACTTAAGGTATTTAAGAAGATAAAAAACCCATGCTTTATTTATGACATGTTTACCATATCTTGGTGCTTGATAATTTAGACTAAGTGTGGAGGAGTGTAGTCCTCAAAGAATGTTTCAATTCGTTACATAGGATGGGTGTGAAAATAGATCTAAAGGGGATGGACCTAAGGTGTGTGGAGGATGGACCTATATATATATATATATATAAATAATGTGAGAAGAAAAAGAAGAAAATGACATAATGGTAAAACATTAAATAGTTTATAACTCCTCCCATTAATTATTTATCTCTCATTAATAAAACAAGAAACGTTTTATCCTACACATTTTCAAAATTTATCCTACATATATCTTACACTTACTGAAATTTATCCTATGCATATCTAAATTTATCATACACATTTAAGAATTTATCCTACACATACTAAAATTTATCCTACACATGTCGAAAATTGTCCTTCACCCTAAATTATTTTATCTTGAAAAAGTATATTTAAAAGTGAGTTACAAGTTTAATTAGTTAGCTAATTAATTACAATTAGAAATTTACCTATATGCCCTTATTAATAACATTAAATACACATATTAAATGAACTAAAATGGAGCGTTTCTATTGATTTAAAACTTATTCTTTTTATTCTTACAATTTTTTTTCTCATTTGAACCCTCCACTATATATATATATATATATATGTATATATATATATATGTATATAGAGTAGGAGTTGGGTGGAAAGTGTGTTTTTCCTAGAAAGTCTAGGAAGCAATAAGAACGCGACATGTGGCACTGAAGGATTTTATCTAAAAGGGCATTTATGTACTTTCACAATCTATTTTTATTTTAGGAAATTATCTTCAATAACCAACTATCCATAAATTTCGGAATTTTTTATTTTAGATTTCTGATCTCACGTAATATCAATAATTCCTTCGTTTTCTTGCTGGAATCTATCAGCATGTTCTTGATACTGTGTTTTAACAGTTTGTTCTTGGTGATGTGTTTTAACAGCAAGCAGATTCATACAGATGTGTTTTATTATTCAGATTCATACAGTTGTGTTTTAACAGCAAGAAGATTCATACAGTTGTGTTTTAGCGTTTAGATTCATACAACTGTGTTTTAACAGCAAGCAGATTCATACAGTTGTGTTTTAGCATTCAGATTCAAACAATTGTGTTTTAACAGCAAGTAGATGCATACAGTTGTGTTTTAGCATTCAGATTCATACAGTTGTGTTTTAACAGCAAGCAGATTCATACAGTTGTGTTTTAGCATTCAGATTCATACAGCTGTGTTTTAACAGCAAACAGATTCATACAAAGTTTTAGCATTCAGATTCATACAGCCGTGTTTTAACAGCAAGCAGATTCATACAAATGTGTTTTATCATTCAGATTCATACAGCTGTGTTTTAACAGCAAGCAGATTCATACAAATGTGTTTTATCATTCAGATTCATACAGCTGTGTTTTAACAGCAATTCAGATTCATACAGCTGTGTTTTAACAGCAAGCAGATTCATACAAATGTGTTTTACATCAGTAGATTTTCGCCCCAGCTTTCGATCGGCTTCCGGTAACTTTTCCGCTGCTATCTATCCTTTCCAAAGTTTCCTGCTTTTTGAATCTCTTCCCTGCAACCAGCAAAATACCGTCAATTACAAACAAGAATCACCCGTAATCGCTTTGTAAAACACGCAGTACAATGAAAGCTTGATCATACGTATATGGAACAAGGAAAATCTCTTATCTTCATCCATGATTTTAGGTATTTTTGGTACGATTTTGGGGTTTCCGAATTTGGGTTTAGAGAGAGAAAGAGAGAGAGGGAAATTGGCGTGAATTAAGGAGATGTGATCTCTGGCGGTTATTTTTGATTGGTTTAAAACACACATAAGGACGAAATTACCCCTACTCATTTAAAACAATCTATTAAATATAGTTAATTATTACAAGATTGCCATTGATTTAATCTCAACCCTTAAAAACACCAATCGGATGGACAAGATCGCTTCCTAGACTTTCTAGGAAAAACACACTTTCCGTAGGAACCCTACTCTATGTATATATATATATATATATATGTATATATATATATGTATATATATATATATATGTATATATATATATATATGTATATATATATATATATGTATATATATATATATATATATATAGAGAGAGAGAGAGAGAAAGTGTAAAATACAATACGGATTAACGTAAATCACGTATGACAACGTGCGTGATTTTACACTATGTTTTCAACATGTGTGATTTGGTTTTTTGAGTTTATAACGTGCGTGATTTTCAAATGAACGTGCGTAATTATCTGTCGTACATGATGTACGTTAAACCGTATTGTACGTTAACTGGCCTCTATATATATGTATGTATAAGTGTGTGTGTGTGTATAAAGAAGAAGAGAGAGGACTGGCTTGAACGTCGAGGGGACTACGATCACGACGTCGACGCACCGGGGGAAATGATGTTCCGGGGCGGCACCGCCCCACGACGGACTGGGAACTCCCCCATACCGAGTAGACTAAGGGGCTGTTTGGTAGTCTCTTAATGACCATTCAGATACTACTTCTTAATGGTTTAAAACCTCTGAATGAATAAGAGGTAACATCAGGTCTGAATGGTTAAGAGATAACCTCTGAATGGTAAATCATCACATGTCACATTTTTCTACCTTCTCATTGGTAAAATTCTTAATGGTTTCATTAAGAGGTAGCCTCTTAATGACCATTCAGAGGCTACCAAACAGCCCCTAACTAGACTGTATCTGTCTAGTTATGCATTTAATTTTTAAATAGTAAAGGCTTAAATTTAATAATAAATAAAATATGTAGGTTTAGAAATAAGTTTAGAGGTTGTAACTAAGTCTGTCTAAAACAATCTAACATAGAATTCAATTAGTTGTTGAGATAAAAATAACACAAAAATATCAATTAAATTTATGGAAAAGTAATTTGTATAGTAATTTGTATACCACTAAAGTTTAATATCAGCTTTTTATTATTTCAAATCAGAACAAAAACATATTTAGTGATGTAAAGTTTCCTTTTTCTGTTCGTAATTTCTTTTACTTTAAAAATTAAAAGGCTAACAGATAGTATTTTTGTTATTCAAATTTTTTTCTAAAGGTTATATGAATTCTTGCTCCGAAGATTTCTTTTTGGGATTTAATATAAATGAATATATGCAGGGTGGGGTTCTATAATGAACACTGGTGTATTTGTGAACTGAGTGAACAAATCCTGACAATTGATATATATCATCAAATCGTAAAATACACTAATGTATTTTCGTCATCAAATCCTGACCATTGATTTACACTTGTGTATTGATAATCAAGGGCTAGTATTATGCTTGTAAACGAACCGAACGAACACGAACAAAGTCATGTTCGTGTTTGTTCATTTAAATTTAACCTAACACGAACACAAACACGAACATATAATCGAACAAAATTTTTGTGTTCATGTTTGTTCATTAAGAAAATAGGTGTGTTCGTGTTCGTTTATGCTTGTCCATTTAAAAACTAAGCGAACAGTTCACGAATGTAAACGAACATAAACAAAAAAACTTAAATGAACATAATTTAACAAAAATAAACAATACAAAAGAACATAAATAACCAAACATAAACAGACATAAAGTAGCATTTTTTATATACATTATTGATATTGATTAATTACGATAAATTCAGAGCATATTTTTATTACCATAAAGCCCAGTTATCAGTTAGTTATATGTATATAAGTAGTTAGAAAACCTCTTTTATGTTTATATATGTATAAATACAACTCTATATGTATTTGTTAAAAATATATAAACGAACAAATTTAACGAACATAAACGAACAAACTTAAATGAACGTTCATGTTCGTTCATTTAATTAAACAAACAGATAAATTTGTTCATGTTCTTTCGTTTATTAAATAAACGAACATAAACGACCTTTCTGCTGAACAAGTTCACGAACAGTTCATGAACGTTCGGTTCGTTTACAAGCCTAGCTAGAATTAGTTCACTAGTGTTCACAATCAAGAGGTTGTTCACTAATGAACCTAACCCATATATATATATAGAGGCTGGTTATTGTACAAATTACCTTAACGTACAATGCGTACAAGATGCAGTATCAAGATGCGATTTTTTTTGAAGAAGCAAATTTGGTTTTTTTGAACAACATGCGAAAATTTTATTTTTGTAACATGCGACTCTTTTTTTTAACATGCAACCTTTGGTTTTTACAACATGAAAGATTTCCTTTCTGGGCTTATAACGTGCGAACTTGCCATTACGTACGCTTGTACGTTAAGGCAAAATGTAAAATGCACTTTTCATTATATATATGTGTGTGTATATATATAGATTAAGGATCCTGTAAAAAAGGTGTAATAGTATGAGAAGTATAAGAAATAATATAGTGTTGACATGTGTCCTTCAAATTAATTAATTGAAAAGGGCAATAATATAGTTTACTTCAAAGTTTAATTAATTGATAAAATAATATTTGTAACCTCCACTCTAGTGAGTTATTTTAGATCAGTACAAAGATTTAAGAATTCGGTTTTATATACCAACTCAGAGATTTTACAAATCATTATCGTCTGATTCATAGAGATCGAAGGAAATTACGGTTCGTATTTTTTTTAATCATCAGTTCGTATAAAACACCATACGAATTCTAGAAAACACCACAACTTGAATCGTAATATAGCCATGGTGTTCTAACATCTGGAATGATTTTTGTTATTTTTGCAGGTATAAAACACCATACCAATTCTAAAAACACCATGAATTGAATTATAATACAATCGTAGTGTTTTAACATCTAGAATGATTCTATTGCTATTCCAGATGTTAAAACACCATGACTGTAATCACAATACAATGTTACAGACTCTAGATGTTAAAACACCATGACTTGAATCATAATTCACTATTTGCAATGTTATGGTGTCTTACATACGTTCATGGTGTTTTACTATAAAACACAACGCTTTGAACCACAATACAATTAAAATACTATTGTATGAACATAGACAAAACACCATGGATAAAAACATCCGATCGAAACGTAATTTTTTTTCTCTATATAAGTATAACAATATGGTACTCATATTAAAGATAAAAAACACTCGTATTATGGTGTATTTTTTTTAAAAGAGTTACGTATAAAAAGTTATTGACGTTTAAAAAGGAGGAACTTGCATGTGCATTGCATGTGGGTTTCTAAATTTAAAAATGTTAAATTTACCTTTACAACCTTAATCTAGAAACTTAATTATTTTAATGGTAAACACTATTTACAATTTTGCCATTATAATCTCAACCATTAGATTATAAATCAAATAGTGTAGATTCTTTCCTACACTTCTCACAAAACACACCCTTTTTACAATAACCCTACCTTATATATATAGAGAAAGTGTCAAATACACTATGGCTAACGTACATCACGTACGACAACGTGTGTGATTTTGTTTTATAACATGCGTGATTAATGTTTTCAATATGCGTGATTATTGTTTTCAACATGCGTGATTTGGATTTTTGAGTTATAACGTGTGTGATTTTAAAATGAACGTGCGTAATTATCTGTCGTACGTGATGTACGTTAACCTTCCTATATATATATATAGAAACGAGATCAGGAGAAAACGGTAAAAAGTGTGAGAACGGTGAGAACGCATCCTGGCCGAACACGTGGCGTGGGGCATGATCTCCGAGGGGTTCTTTTGTCTTTTTAGTATTCTTCTCCTTTCACGATTTTCGCGTTTGACATGCTTCTTTATTTTTTGCGTGCAAGATAATATTGGCGTTATGCAGATTTATTAATTATTTGGCGTTTTATTGTTTTTCTCAGATTCTTCTCGTTGAATTAATTCTTTTTGTGTCACATAGTTAATCTTTTGGCGTTATGGCTTTTTCCATGTCATTTTTGGCGTTTTGTATCTTTTTGTTAATAATTCATTACCATAGATTAATATTTTATAAAACTACAATAAAACGAAAATCAAAATAAACTAATAGTATTCCGTAGGTGGGATTACATCAGAGATGTACCCATCGCTTTCTTCATCACTTTCTTCAGATTCTTCATCATCAAATTTCATTTTTGCGTATAACGCCATTAGCTCGTCTCTTCTTTCCTGCAGCCTATTCTTAAATATCACTGCATCCTTGGATTTTGGATCGTTTGAAGATGTTAAATCACAGAGTTGTTCTAGGGGTGAGCAAAAGGAAAAACCCGACCCGACCATTACCCGACCCGACCCGAGAACCGATCAAACATAAAATACAGAACCGATTCACTACCCTAAATATAGGGTCGGTTCGGGTTCATAGGTACAAGTCGGGTTTCACCATGTAAAGAACCGAGAACCGACCCGACCCGACCCTATTTTATAAGAAAAATTGGAACCGATCTAAGTACCTAGGTACTTGGGTTCGGGTCGAGTTGGGTATATTTTCGGTTCGGTTCTCGGTTATTTTCGGTCCGGACCTAAACTTGCTCACCCCTAAGTTGTTCAATGATAGATAGCAACCCTGACTTCAACATTTCTTCCATTGGTCTTGAATATTGCACCCCGTTTTGATAAGTAACTTCAAGTGTCCCTTCTTCCTCATGCAATACCCAACTGCTAAGTTTTGGTATATGAGTATCTTCAATATCATCATCTCATCATCTTCTGCTGGAATCTTTCTTTCCAGTCTTTTTATTACAGTTCTTGTTCTTTCACAATCGTTGTCTCTTGGAACCCCAAGGGTCAGGATATCATTCTGAACATTTTCATTCATTCCCATCATGGCTTTTATTGCTCTTACCTTTACCCTTCTCCTGTCAGAGAACTTTATGATGAATCGTTTTTCTTTCCTTTCAAACCTCCATGCAATAACCTTAGCCATTTTTAAAATTTTTTGGCGTTTTGGAGAATATGTGGCGTTTTAGTCTTTTTTGACGTGTTTTGAGCTTGGGTTCTGATGGTCTTCTTTTATATTGACTTTTTTTCCCGCGTATGTCAGGTAATTATGGCGTTTTGAAAAAGACAAATAATTTTAATATAATAAATGTTAGTAATTATGTTTTCCGTCGTTTCATTTTACTGTTTTTTGCAGTTTTACCGTGTTTTGTTTTCAGACTCAACTGTTTTAATGGTCTAACACGACAAATATTTTGACGGCTGTAATTATGGCATTTTGTTTTCCAATGGCGGTTAGATAACTATTGGACTTCTTTTGTTTTATATTCTTTGGGCATTGTTTCACGCTTTTTTTTAATAATATTAGTTGTTCAAATTAATTTTATTATAGTTTGGTAGTTTTTTGGGGGCTTTTTATGGCATTATGGCGTTTTACACGTATTTGCTAAATTTGGCGTTTTATTATATTTTTCATTAGCTGATATTACAAAACAAACAATAGATAAAGAAAATTAAAAAAAAAAACAAAGCAGAAGCAATTTATGATTTAAAATCTTCAGTGTCATCAGTCTCTTTTTTCTTTTGAAACTACAAGAAATGTGACAAATAAATGGCGGTTTGGGTTTGGCGTTGTTTATTTTCTTTGTTCATGTGTTGTAGTGTCTTTGTGGATGTTGGATACATAAAGTGACCCCCTGTGAGTGGATGCTATCTGCCTGTGGTCTTCATTATATTCATTGAGACCAAAGTAGCATTTACACTGGTATAGGTCTCTTCTTATCATCCAAACCTTCTTCAGGAACAAAGATGACAGTATGACATATGGTGTCATCAGTCCCTCTTTTTTCAATTTTGTCCATCTCATGCAGCAAAATCTTTCTACACTCACGTAACAAATCATTAAATGAAGGTTCATGCAGAACATTACTGAGGATCAAAGAAAATATGTTTGTTGTCGTTGTATTTTTTAGCGTTTTACATTGAGTTGTAAATTTTTTTAGCAACCACTGTGTTTTTTTTTGTGTGATAAACGGAAGGTGGTGAGGAGTTTCTATTTATAGATTTTTTTTGGCACGTAGTTTAGGCGGGATGTTATTTTTATAACAAAAAATGTAATTAACATTTATCGGATGTAAACTTTGGCGTAATATATAATGGCGTTTCATATTTTATGGCGTTTTTGTAGCCAGAGAACTTAAATAAAAACACCGAAAAAAGTACGCAGTGATAAAATTGCCGTTTTGTATTTATTTGGCGTTTTATTTTTCAATGGCGTTTTATGTGAGGAATAGTTTTTTTTTTTACTTTTTTACCCTTAATGACGCGCGTCCACGTAATAAAATTGGTGTTATTTACTAAAATGTCACCGCGCCAATCTAGTCCATAGATTGTTTTGATCGGACGATCCATAAGCGTTCTCACCGTTCTCACACTTTTCACCGTTTTCTCTAAATCCTGACCCTATATATATATTGGGTCAGGTTCATTTGTGAACAACCCCCTTGAGAGTGAACTGTGTTAACTAATCCTAGCACTTAAGTAACAATACACAAGTGTAAATCAATGGCCAGGATTTGATGATGAAAATACATAAGTGTATTTTACGATTTGATGATGTAAATTAATGGTCAGGATTTGTTCACTCAGTTCACAAATACACTAGAGTTCACTCTAGAACCCCACCATATATATATATATATATATATATATATATATATATATATAGGTAGAGAATCCTGTAAAAAGAGCCTAAAATGTGAGAAGGTGTTACACCCTAACACGTTTAACCTTAAAAAAATGACGCAGCGGAAAAGAGCTTTAAAATTTCTTTCCTTATTAATGACATTACTTTCACGAAGGTTCCAAATTCTAAAAATGTTAAACGTTCTATAAAAGAATTCACAACATTCATACTAAAATTTAGATTTCTAGACGTTATATACTTCAACTATGTGACCGATCTATCCGTACAATCCTTGCTCTTGACTCGATCTACGTCCGCTTCACTTCCTTAGCAGCAGAAGAAGTCCGTGTAGTACCTGTGGGCATCACACACAACTTAGCCATTAGTCGATGACAACATCACATAACATTAAACCCAAATAATTAAATATTGAATAACGTTCGATAATGTAACTTGATCCATTCGAATAACCCTTCTCCTTCTCTTGTTCCGGGTTCGGCTTAAATTTCATAAGAATCCGATGTACTCATTCCTGTATTACATACCGACCTCAAACGCATAATTAGTAACGTTAAAATTCTAACATATCAATTCATGCATACATACGTACTTATATATAAACATACATACACATCTACATACATACATACCTTTCCTACAACCTTACATACGTGCATACACTCATACATGTCTTTACACATTCATACATACACAACTACATACGTACATATCTTTCCTACATCTTTACATAATCATACAATATTTACATGGGTCGTAGACTTAGGTTTAAAGCCCATAAACATCTAAGGAACCATAAAAATCATGTTTGGAAGGTCCGCCGTAGTCCATGGATAACAAACCGAAGCCTACGATACATAAATCAACTTAAATAACAAGAATTTAGCTTTTGAGACTTGAGGAGGCCGTCGCCGACGGCCCTAGGGGCGTCGGCGACGGGCCTTGCATTTCCCCGTAGCCCAAAAACCCCGTAGACAGGTAATTAACCCGTCGGAGAAAAACTGACTTTCCCTTACCCGTCGGCGACGCCCCCACGACGGGCTCTCTAAAATGCATTTTTCCTGCAGTTCCGTTTCGTCGTCCGTGCGCACTAAAACGCGCATAACTTTCGAACCGTTTACCCGTTTAACCTTCCGTTTCTTCCTACATGCTTGTAAAATCACATTCTATCATATGAACTTAAAATCCTACCTCCGGATTAAGGAAATTCTTAACTTACATGCATTCGACTTATTATCATTTTCTAACTATTTGACCCGTTCGTGCATTTATCAACATAATCTGTTTATTTGACCTCAATCTCATATGAACTTTAATAATTTCATTGGCGCCTATCATAAAAGATTAAATTCTCGGACGTCTTGCATCCTCTTAACCCATTGTCGCTCAAAAGCTTATTTTTGACCCGATATGGGTATTTGCGCATTAAGTGGACTATGACATACAAAACCCTATACTTCGCTTTCATACTTGACCAATACATTAATCTAATCGAATAACTCGTTTCCAAACGACTTCTAAGGTCATTTGCCCGAAATACCTATCAAGGGCATTTTAGTCAACTTTGCTCTATCCTTAATACCAGGAATTCCTTACATAAGTAACCAATCCTACTACTTAGCTTCAATTCTTAATCACACGTACCTTGCTCGGATCAAAACTAAGATCCGTTTAATACTTCATTGATATCATACAATTCATTCCTATTTGACCTCAATTATCATATACAATTAAGTTGCATATAACATTACCTAAACAACTAAGAAGTGATTACGGAATCACTTACCTCATGCATCCGTGTTCATATTCGTTTCCTCGTCGCTTCTTGACCCGTTAGCCTTCCGTGCTTGATTCCGTCTCGACATGATTCCTATACTTCCACGTCATCGAAATCACATTCTTATTAGCATACACAAGTTTACATGTTGAATATCATATCAATTGCATATTTCACATTTGACTTTCAATAGTCAATTATAACAAGCTTAAGACATATACCCACTTTCACATCCTTTCAACTCATATGATTCACTATGTCATTCTATATAACGCGTATTGATGTAACATGTAACATACGATTTTCTAATATCCTACCTTTACAACAAGTCAATTTATGCTTCTTATGCGTAGACGCGTAGTTGACTTTCAGAAGTCAACAATTTAACATATAACTTACGATTTAACCTCATATATCCGTGTCATTATATTAGGCTATACTAACATCACTATACATATATCACAATTATGATGTAATAGGCTTACAACCACACCATCACCTAACTATAAACACTTACGCATTCACATATACATACTTCCACATGTTCATGCTTTCATTATCTCACATTTGACATCTACATACAAGGTGAGCTTATATAAACGAAGTCATATCATCATTACTATCAACTTTACATGTATTCCTCCTACTACGCTTCTCTTATGCTCAACTATCGATAATTATACCATTACCATACTCAACACATAATCACCCATTAGCTAGCATGCAATTTCATATACTATTCTACACTAGGCATTTCATCAAACACCTCGTGAGCGTACTATTATCTAAGCTCAATGTACAAGTATCTTGTGCATACTCTTACTATCTCATATCAAAATCACTAATTCAATAATCACCATACCATTTTCATTCAAATTAGGTTCATTTTACAACATCATACAACATCTAACTTCACCCATCTAAATTCTATAGAACATATCACATATAGTCATCATCAACTTCATTCTATTATGACTACAAATGGGTTTTTCCCCAAAACATCAACATAATCGAAACTAAGCATGCTTTAGTCTCTATGTAATCATATTGCCTAGAATTCCTACTCAATTTCAATAAACATTCACAGATTACCCATAACCCACTTAACCAAACATCACCAAAACACTTAATTCAACTTACTTTGTGTTAGAGACACTTAATTGATCAACATTCAGGTTCATGCATCCGAGCTTTCTTCCCATGATGAAATTAGTGAAACTAGGGTTCCACCTTTCCCCTTGCCCTTGTTCGATCGACCCAAAGCCAGCACACCCCTGGCTTCTTTTTTTTTTTATCAAATATATAACACATTTACACATTAGCCCCCTTGTCTTTCAAGGTATGTTTAAATTTGTTATTTCCTATACTAACTTGATCTCTTTTCTTAGTTTAACTTAGTTACACACATAAATCTAAACTTACTGTCATTTTCTTACGGTACCTTTTAACGGTCACCATTTTCTGTTATTTAGCATCACGAAAATAATATTATTTCATAGCATACGGATTTGGGGTGTTACAGAAGGGAAAGAAAGAATCTCAGCCATTAGATCTTTTGATCTAATGGTTGAGATCAATAGGGACCAAATTGTAAAATATTTTTATTAATTTGGACTGATTTGAAATATCTAGGGGCAATATAGTCTTTTAAACCCACTAGAAATTATGTAATGCACATGTAACTTCACCCGTCTTTTTTAAACGTCAATAACTTTTTGTACGTAACTTTTTAAAAAAAAAATAATTACACCATAATAACGAGCGTTTTTTTTTATCTTTAATATGAGTACCATATTGCTATACTTATATAGAGAAAAAAATATGTTTCGATCAGATGTTTAGTCAATTAATTGTGTTATATACTTGCTGAATGGTGTTATATACTTGCTGAATGGTGTTATATACTTATTGAATGGTGTTATATACTTGCTAAATGCTGAATGGTGTTATATACTTGCTGAATGGTGTTATATACTTCCTATAATTAAGGTGGAGGTTATGGAAAGTTTTTAATTAATTGAATTAATGATAAAATTACTTGTTTACCCTTTTCAATAACCTTACCCTATATATATATATATATATATATATATATATATAGGGGTAAGATTAAATAAAAAATTTATTTTGCCTAAGTAGGATGAGAAGAAATCTTAACCATTCATTTTTCAAATCAATGGTTAAGATGAAAGTGTAGGAGAAAGGAGGAGTGTAAGGGTATATTGGGAAAATCATATTTATGAACTTTCTCTCTCCACATGCAAGGCACATTCATATTCCACCCACATTTTTAAACGTTCATAACTTTTTTATACGACATTATTTTTTTATAAAAATCTCACCGTAAAATCGAGCGTCTTTTTATCTTTAATTTGAGTACCATATTGCTATATAAAATATGCAGACTAAAAAAACTCACTAAAATGTGTTGTATTTCTATGTTGTATAATAGTTTTTTGTCCTGGATTTTTGTACTATATTTTTGTGCTAAATTTTTTGTGCTGGATTTTTTTGTCTTAATTTTTTTTCTTAATTTTTTTTGTGTTAGATTTTTTTGTACTACATTTTTCCTTAATTTTTTCGTGCTATATTTTGTGTACTAAATTTTTTTGTGCTATATTTTTTTGTACTACAATTTTTTGTGCTATATTTTTTTGTACTATATTTTTTGTACTATATTTTTTTGTATTATATTTTTTTAACTATACTTTTTGTACTACATTTATTGTGCTATATTTTATTGTTGTATTTTTAAAAAACAAAAAGGATGCCACATGTCATTTTTACTCCTATTTATAAAGACCAAAATGTCCTTCATTCCTACTTTTTAGGAGTGACACATGTCATCATCACATTTACGGAACTTGTAAACCACAAACTTGTGGTGTAAAAAACTACACGCACGACATTTTTTTAAATTTTTTTTTACGAATGTGTTTATAATACATGCATCTACGTTTTTGAAAAAAAATTCGTCCACCTCGCCCCGGATCAAGTAGTTCTCGCGGTTCTTACAACTCGAGGTGGTTCTCATTCTAGCGGCCTCATATATATATATATATATATTGGAGGGTTCAAATGAGAATAATTTTTTTGTAAAAAGAAAAAAGAAGAAGTTTCAACCAATAAGAATGCTTCATTTTACTTCATTTAATATTTGCATTTAATTTTAATATAAGGGTATATTGGTAAACTTACAAAAATCATTAATTTGTATTCTTCCCCTTTAATAACTAACTAAATTAAATTTGTAACTCCTTTTCAAAATATATACTTTTTCCAAATTAAAAAAACAACTTAATTTAAAGTGTAGAATAAATTACTAGTTGTGTAGGATAAATTACGAGTTGTGTAGGATATATTTCGAGATGTGTAGGATAAATTTCGACTGTGTAGTATAAAATTCTATAATGTGTAGGGTATATGTAGGAAAATTTTGATATGTGTAGGTTTTGTAGATTATATGTAGGATAATTAATGATTAGTTGACTAATTATTTAAAGAGTTAAAAATTAATGATATGAGTTATAAATGAAATAGTATTTTACTAATATGCTCTTTCTTCTTTTTATTCTCACATTAAATTTCTTCTCAAATGAACCTTCTCATATATATATATATATATATATATATATATATATATATATATATATATATATATATATATATATATATATATATATAGGGGGCTGCTAGAATGAAAACCACCCCGAGTTGTAAGAACCGCGAGAACCACACCATCCGGGTCGCCGTTTACCATGATTTTTTTTTTTACAACTAGATGTGTAAATTATAAACACATCCGTAAAAAAAAAAAAATTTAAACGCCCCCCCCCCCCCCCCCGAGGGGGTAGTTTTTTACACCACAAGTTTGGTGTTTTATTTTTTTTTGTTTTCTTTTTTTTTTTCACCAAACTTGTGGTGTAAAAAACTACCCCCTCGGGGGGGGGGGGTTAATTTTTTTTTACAGATGTGTTTATAATTTACACATCTAGTTGTAAAAAAAATCATGGTAAACGGCGACCCGGATGGTGTGGTTCTCGCGGTTCTTACAACTCGGGGTGGTTTTCATTCTAGCGGCTCCCTATATATATATATATATATATATATATATATATATATATATATAGGGAGCCGCTAGAATGATAACCACCTCGAGTTGTAAGAACCGCGAGAACCACACCGTACGGGGCGAGGTGGACCAATTTTTTTTTTCAAAACCATAGATGCATGTATTATAAACACATTCGTAAAAAAGAATGTCGTGCGTGTAGTTTTTTACACCACAAGTTTGTGGTTTACGAGTTCCGTAAATTTACGGAACTCGTAAACCACAAACTTGTGGTGTAAAAAACTAAACGCACGGCATTTTTTTTTTTAAATTTTTTTTTACGAATGTGTTTATAATACATGCATCTACGTTTTTGAAAAAAAAATTTGGTCCACCTCGACCCGGATCAAGTAGTTCTCGCGGTTCTTACAACTCGAGCTGGTTCTCATTCTAGCAGCCCCCTATATATATATATATATATATATATATATATATATATTTATAGTTATATTTGAGAAATAGATAATTCCGTTTTAATAGTTGAACGTCTGTAATTAGTTCTCAAGGACATGAGGACATGATGTGGTGATAACGGTAGGGGTACAAAGAAACCAAGTCTGAGCTCGAGCTCAAGCTCGTTTAACTTATGAAAGCTTGAGCTCGCCTTGTTAATTATTTACGAATTATATTATATTGATAATAATAATTATTTTTATACATAATTTAGTTATTTTTAATAAATTTACAAATAGTAATTATTATTTAAATATATGTTTTATATATTGATTAAAAATTTATACAAACAATAGGCTTGTTTAGGCTCGAGCTCGATAAGCGAAGCTCGGGTTCGTTAACTAAACGAGCTTGTTTTTGGCTCGGACTCGGGCTCAAGCTTATTTAAGCTCGGCTTGTTTCGAGTTTTTATTTTGAGCCGAGCTCGAGTAGCTTGGTTCGTTTGTAACCCTAGTGTGTAGACATGGATAGTTAATAGGAGTATAGCAATATGTTAGTTTACCAGTGAGGTGGTGGTTTATTGACAAAAACAAAACCTTTAAACACCTGAATTTAGGAGGGGTATGTCTTGGGTTCAAGTTACACAAACGACGGAGATTAAAGCAATTTTGCTGTTAAAAAAAAGCAATATGTTAGTTTGCTGTTTAAAAAAGGGTTTGAACCTAGCTCTTTAATGTAAAACGTGACTAGTTAGTTACCCTCCTTAAGTATATGAAAGCTGTTCTAATTAATGATCTGTAACTTACTTGCTGATACGTTATTGTTATTAAACAAAATCACCTACTGCTGTTCCAAAAAGTAAAAAAAAAAATATGAAAGCTCTTTACCAAAACAAGAATGAGATTTTTATTTGTTAGTTTGATTATATATATAGCTTAATCAGATAACCTATAATGTAATAACCATTCACCATATATTCGCCATTCTTTCATGTATTTGATATACACAGAAGCGAATTTGTATTTGAAGAACTTATATATAAACTGGTTTCAATAGCTGGACTTCACTAGCGAATTTTTTTACTTTTTTCTAATGGCAAATTCACTGGTGTTGTGTGACTTGAATCTTAAGGGTGTTTAAAGGCTTTATCATTTCTAATGGTTCACCACCCCTTGATCATGACTATACACTTTTGTTGATATTTCATTAAAACACTGTAAATTTCGTATTAAATGTCGTTTGTACGGCAATATTACTCCTAAATTTCGTACTAAATAGTAATATTAATTTACTTTTTATGGGATCTAAATAAAAGATTTGAATTTCTATTCTAGTTTCCCTGTTAAATATTATTTATTGGCTCTTTACTTCAATTCTTTTATAAACATGCATCCTGTTTTAATCACTTTTCAAAAACAACTTATATCATTAAAGTGAATTGATTTGTTTTTCCTTCTGTTCTGCATCTTTTTTTTCTCTTCTCATAACTATGGTCAAAATCATACTACACACATGACATATATTATCTACCAGAAGTTAATACATAAAATTCCCAAAATCCACTCAACCTTTTGATATATATCATTTTTGCCACTTTACCTAATTTAAACCCACCAAAGAATTATGTGAAAAAAAAGTGTTATTGATGATGTCGTATCAATCTAGTAGACTATACAGAATAACTATGTAAAAAAACAAAAAAGTAAAATTAAACTTATGAACGAATAGTACATAAATGAATATTTTGCAATTTTTTATTTTAGATTGTTTTAAAAGGTTTTGAACATGTATGCTTCTGTTGGATTATGACATTTATTTGCGTCAGTTAAAAGACCTGGCATGAAAGGCATTACTCCAATATAAACCATGCATAAAAACTAAGAAACTTGTACCCAGAATCATAGAAGAAAAGGGAATTATAACTTGAAAGAGATGGAATATACATATCTTGATTCAAATTAAAGTCTCATGAAAATATAAAGAAAAATAAAAACTAAACAAGAACAAGTAAAAAAGAAAAGGTTGAAACAAAAAAAGCAACCGATAATGCAAGAAAATCAAAGAGGGACCGTCAAAAGTGATTCTGATATAATCACTTAAAACAGTAAATCTCGAGACAACTTTTGATTAATTATCACAATGAGATGATTCAATGTCTTGTTCAATCTCAGAAGCAGCTTCTTCGTCTTCTAATTCAAAGCAACAATCATCAATCCCATAAGCTGCATGCCCATTCCCAAAGGCCTTTATATGATCTTTCAAAGACCTCTTGTGTTTAAAATCTGATCCACAGCTGCAATACCAAAGTTTCCCACAGTTCTTTTCGTGGGTGCGCCAATCGCCCCTAACCGCAAACGCCTTCCCACATTTTCGGCACATAAACGGCTTGATCCCATGCTTCCTTTTGTAATGTGTCTGAAGGGTTCTGAAATCTTTGAGCGGTTTAGCCCGCGGGTGGTCTATGTTGTTTCGACACCCCGGTGCACAGCAGTAGCACGGTAGCCTTAGCATGGCTGTTGGTTGTGTTCCCCTTAGGGATTCTGGGCCTCTCCTGTATTGTGATCCATGCCCCCACATATGCATCTATATTCCGATAAGCGAATCAGTGATTAAGGCATAACATTAATTCACTATAAGATTTCATATCATATGATACATTAATAGTACAACACTAGATTTATTTACCAAAATATATAATAAAACGAGCACAACGAAATAAATCAAACGCACTCAGTAAAATCTCACTCAACTGTAGGTTTTAGAGTGTCGGACGAAGGCAAACCTTTTGTGTATCATCTTTGGAACAATATTTGCAATTTAGTACTGAATTATCACCAATAAAAGCCACACAAATCTAGGGTCATAATAAATGCATTGGGGACTAAAATTTTGTAATTGCATCTCTTTAGGTGGCTAGCTATAGGTAGTACATGAGATTTTCTTGACTACATGGATTATGACTTTACAAATTTGGGTCCACTAGTAACTGTTGGTTTTATAGGTGCTCTCTAAATTCATCCTGTGTCTCTCTGTTAGGTTTTTAACATAAAGAACTGCTTTCTTTTTAGTTACAAGCAATATTTATCTACTGCTACCACAATAAATGTAAGTAAAGAAAGACATTTTGTATAAGAAGGATATTGAAAAAACAGTACAAAAAGAACTTAAAGGCTGCAAACATATTTGGGTTTTGTAATGGCTAGCTTTATACCATAGAATCTCCCAACCGCAAAAGTAGGTTATGTTGAGTTTTATGGGTGGGAATTTACATTTGGGTTAAATCTAATTAAGTGGTCAGGACATGCAGGTAGATGAAAAGAAAAGAAGGCTTCTTTTTCTTTTTACATGTTCATATATCATTAAGATCATATATGTATCTTTTGTGGAGCAGAGAGATGATATGCATAGAACAAGAGAAAGTTTTCAGGTTTGAAAAACTGCTGATGATTTCAAGAAAAGAGAAAAGGAAGAATACAAACTCCAAGGAACAGAAAGCATAATCCTTGTCTTGTTCAATCACAGAAAAAGAAGAAATTGTTTTTTACAGATATGAAAGCAAAAGTCTTGATTTGTTCAAAAACCCACAAATCATGCAGAGATGAAAGAAAAAGTTCATGGGACTAAGGATTAGTTAATGCTCTCTCTATATATATACAATAAAGATTTTTTGAAACTGAAAGTGAAGAAAAAGAGATAACTAACTAACCCTAACCCTAAAAAACCCAATATTATAATTTATACATACATGTACATACATACTTTCTTTCAAAATACAAAAGAGACTTGAAACTGGCAAGAAAAGAAGTGTTCTTGGAAAGAAGAATATGGGTTTTGGCTTTTTCTTTTTCTTTTTGTGACAAAAGAGAGATTCAAAGGAAATAATAAAAGTTCAATAATTGTATATGAGAGCTTTTAGGGTAATAATAATACCTGCATGTTATTGTATCTGTTGAAGGTTTTGAAGCAGAGAGGGCAGGAGAACTGAGTTGGTCCAATCAGAATCTGAGCTGGAGTAGGGATCCAATACTGACCTTTGTTGAGTGCACTTGCAAGATACCCATTGCTGTTGCTACCTTCTTCCTCCTCCACTTGTTTAAGATGATCATTAGCTTCTTCTGTAACAATATTATTGTTGTTTAAATTTGTTGAGAGCCTTGGGATGAGATCAGCTTCAGAAAAGCTTGGGCTTGGTAGGCCCAGATGAAGAGCTACAGTCACAGTCTCATGATCATGATCATGACCATGATCAGCATCATCAACAACAGCAAGAGTATCAGTAGCAACTGCAATCTTGTTCTTGTGATCATCCACTTCCATGGTGGTTGTACAAGATGCATCATTAGTAGTACTATAATCACTATCTTGGTTTGATAGTCTTCTTGTTGGACTTAAACTCAGGAGAGGAAGAGCTTCCCTGAGGGGTGGAGATGGTGGTGAGGGTACTGAGGGTTGATAGTCATAGTAGTGAGTGAAACTTGAATACGTAAGGGGGGGAGGAGACAAATAGTGATAGTTAGGGTTAGGGTAATTCAGATTGAACCAACTGGATCCATTGAAGTAAGTGGATGAGTAGGGGTGATTGCTGCTCATGTTTGCAAAAGGTGGGATGCAAAGATCAGATGAACAGGTGAGCTAGGGTTATATGAAGAGAGAGAGATGATCAAAAAAGGTGAAAAGTTGAAGACTGAACAAAAACACCAAAGCTAAAAGGAGATGTTAAGGCAAATGATCAAGGCTCAAGTATTTAAAGCTCCTCCTCAGATTAAAATATTAGATAGACAAGATATCACTAGCTCTCTTAGATGTGACCAAACTATGCAGATACATGCTTCATGAGAGAGAGAGAGAGAGAGAGAGAGAGAGAGAGAGAGAGAATTAAGATTAATGGGGGGCAGTGAGAGAGATAATGTTGGGACTTGAAAGAACAAAGGTCTGTCTTTGATTACACTTTCCTGTGTGGAAAGGGGAAGTTTGTAAATATAGAAAGTACTAAAACAATCCTTGTATTATGTATGTTCAACATTATTAGTCCTTAAATTTGAAAGAAGCCTTCATTCACATGTTCAACATTATTAGTCCTTAAATTTGATAGAAGCCTTCATACATGTTCGACATTATTAGTCCTTTAATTTGAAAGAAGCCTTCATTCACATGATAATTTATTTGGTCCTCATCTATATCAATGTGCAAGGTGAACAACCAAAACTCCCACCAACTCATGACCAACCCTTGAGTGAAGATAGTTATAAATTAAGTTTTATTTTAATAAAAAACTTAAATGCTTTTAATTTTTCGAATAAAAGAAAATTCCTTTTCGAAAGAAAAAATAATCGAAGCTAATATCATAATGCATGCTTACCTTTATAGAAACACAAGAAATAAAAAATATATTAAATCTTCACATCAAAACTTTTATAGTTTTCTCAACTATTTACCTGTTAACCACCTAATTTAAGTCAACAAACCATCAAGTTGCTAATAGTAAAAAACAAGAGAATTACGACTTTTATTTTTTATTTGAAATCTAAATTACATTTTTTCTTTCTTTTATGATACTTTAAATTATGGATTTGATCCTTTAAAGTTATGACTTTCACTCGGTTAAGTCATCTCATGTGTATATTACATAAGGGCCATTTAAGTAATTCCCCCTTATTCCTTCATCCTTTAGCCTTTCAGCCTTAACCTACGTTTAAACCCCTTCTCTATAGATCCCAGAAAACTACGAATTCAACCCATCAATCAAGAACAAAATAACAATCGAACAAGAACAAGAAGAAAGGGATTAACCCTAATACATAATCGTATTAATAAACTGAACAATTGAATCTGATTGTTTCAAGGAACAATAACAAACTGAAAACCCTAATCTATTTATACATACTGAAGAGGTGTGTCAAAACCATTGCGTCTCTTGGTGAATCATCACGACTCTTACTTCCAATAGACATGTCCACTTGATTTGCCGCCTCTTCTAATGGACGTATCTATTCTGATACATCGCATCCCTTCACTTGTAGGTTATAATCTTTCTAACTTGTCGCTTCTAATCCTTATACCAACTTAACCAATCTAAACATAACATAAACTTATCTATTAACTAATTACATTTCTGACCCGTATCTTCTCTTTCAAACCTGATCAACAAGACTTAGAAAATTAAAGTCCAACATTCCCCACACACTTTTCCTACACACAAAAATCCCATCGATTTTTAGCCACTGTCTCACGCTCCACCACCATCTCAAGCTCCTCTACCGTTGTACATTAGGCAACACTTGGAATCATCACAATCATCTCTAGTGCCACTGCTTCAACACATCATCCACCATCAACAACCGCCACCGCCACACATCAACCACCACCCAGAATTAGCTTTCATGGCCATCGTCGTCGGTCTTCCTCTCTTCATCTCTCTTTTCTCACTGATTTCGGTGATGTTTTCAGTCAGGTCTGAAACACACCTGAGATGAGTTATGAGTTCGTAGCTCCACTGCACCATTGCTGTTTTGGCTTCTCAGCTTCACCTTGGTGTGTCATCTAATGTTCTCTTGCTCGCCCTTTTTAACACTTGTTGCTCCATCGAATCACGTATTTTCCCCAAATTTGATGGATTATGAATGCTAGATTTCTTGGTGTTTTTTGTTTTTCAAATGAGCATAATTTTATTAGCTGTAGTTCAATTAATCCATAAATAAATGAGTAATGCAAGTCAACAATGTTACAATATGTATTACCTATATGCCCTCACTTGACATGCATATATGATGAGTGAACACATAAACCATATGAAAGTCAATGTAAATTTAGGACTAGGGCTGTCTCCGAAAATCAAAAAAAAAAAAGAAAAAAAAATTGGCTATATTCGAGATAAAAAATTTGAGCCCTATTCGCAAATCTTCATATAATATAAAATCGTCAATCATTCAATCAAATATATAAATACAACGATAATTTTTATGAAATTGATAAAAGCAATTAACAAAAATAGAATTATAAGAACTTTAAAATAAAAAAAAAAGAATTATAAGAATTTTATACCTTAATCTCAAAATTATCCACCCCACAAAACCCTGGATTCGCCCTTTGAAACACCTCCTGCGTCGATGATGATGATGATGATGATGATGATGATATCCTTGATTTCTCACCCGATTTCGCACTATAAATCCTCCTCTGCTGCGATGATGATGAATCGTCGTCTGATGTCTGTCGTCTGATGATGATGAACGACTGAACAGGAATCCCCTAGGCCCCAAATTAACGTTCTGTTTTCTCACATGACAATTGAGTTATAATTTTGAAAAACTTTTGTTTATTAGCCAGTTGTGTCTTGTGGGTGGGCTTGTTAATTGGGTTTATAAAACTTTGAACCTTATTTATAAAACTATTAATTGAGTTTTAGACTTTTATACAAAGGCCCTTATTTATAAAAACATCTAGATTTTATATATATATATATATATATATATATATATATATATATATAGTTAAAAAAATTTTCGGGCCCTATATTCATTTGGGCCCTGAACACAGGCCCACCCTACACCGAATCCGATTTTTCCCATTATTTTCATGGCACTGTTTAGGACAATGTAAATTAAGGACAAATAACGTTATAAATTTTCAAATAAAGAACTTTAACTGAAAGTTAAAAGTTTAGAAAACTCACTCTATAATTTGGGGTATTATATAAAGAACAAGTATTGTAATTCAGTCTTTTTGAACTGGGACAACAAAAGCAATCCAACCATTTGATTACAAGGTTTTCTTTATCCTTCTACTTTAAATACAATGATGTGTAATCACACACATAATATATATAATTTAGGCTCAAATAAGATATAAAATAAAAAAATAATGAAAAACAAAAACTCATCAAGAACCACCTTTTAGCCATAGAATCTACTATAAAGTTTTTTTAGTGGTGATATTTTCACACGAATGACTTTATACCGTTTTAACAAAATTATATTACATTATATCATATATAATGACGGGTGGTTATAACTTATTTAGTGATTTTTTTCTTCAAAATATGCAACACATGTACAATTCTATCATAAATGAAGAATTTCATATGCCTCTTTGGAAACTTTTTAAGTATCTTATATATTTAAACTAGATTCAAAATATTATAAAAATGCCAACGAACTTTTTAAATATTATATATACACACATATATATGGGTAATTTACTATACAAAGAACTTTTAGCATACAAAGGGTACAAAGTAATTACGCAGGAAGAATTTTAAAATTACGCATGAATGATATAACAAATAAAATACGCTTGAAGAAAACCAAAATTACGCATCAAAAATATGCATGAAGAAAAATCACTCACCGTGTAAAATACTTTTTACACTTTGTACGCTAACAATCGTTTGTGTTTAACCTTTATAGTATATTCATTTTTGAACTCTAAATAATTATAGAATTATTAGAACTTCTAATAAACAAACATTTTACTCATATATTTATATATTTAACACTATTTAAGAGTAAACTTGTTACTCATTATATGTATTTCTATGATTGCATATATGTTAAGAGTAGTTTTAACACTTTTTATATATAATATTATAATTACTAGGTTAAAACCCCGTGTATTACACGGGTTGCATAAATAGAATTTTATATAATAAAATAATAAAAAGATATATTTAAAAAAACTCATATATTGTACATATTGAATAAAATATAATGTCATATGTTAATACAAACAGTCATCAGGATTTATTATTTAAAAGTGAACATTGATGTGCTATTTACTTATATTATAACATTTTACTTTGTTTTTTTTTTAATTTTGCATAAGTGTAATTGTATATAATAAATAAAAAAGATATATCTTTAAAAAAACTTGTATATTGTACGTGTTTAATAAAATATAATGTTATATGTTAACACATACAGTCGTCAAAATTTATCTTTTAAAAATGAACTTTAATGTACTATTTACTTATTATAACATTTTACTTTGTTAAATATTTATTCTTAACTAAATTTTTGTTAAAAAAATATTATTATTAATTAATATGATCATAATAAAAATAATCGTTTATATTCTTATCTAATTTTTTGTTTAAAATTATTATTATTATTATTATTACTATTATTATTATTTAATATGATCATAATAAAAAAATGTTTATCTTTATCTAAATATTTATTCTTATCTAATATTTTTGTTTAAAATTATTATTATTATTATTTAATATGAGAGATAAATAGGAAAATAAGGTGAGAAAGCACCAGAAAGTGACACGTGTACAAAAAAGATTTTCATTTATTAGTATATGAAGATTTTACTTTGTTTTTTTTATTTTGCATAAGTGTAATTGTATATAATAAATAAAAAATATATATCTTTAAAAAAACTTGTATATTGCACGTGTTTAATAAAATATAATGTTATATGTTAACACATACAGTCGTCAAAATTTATCTTTTAAAAATGAACTTTAATGTACTATTTACTTATTATAACATTTTACTTTGTTAATTATTTATCCTTAACTAAATTTTTATTTATTCTTAACTAAATTTTTGTTAAAAAATATTATTATTAATTAATATGATTTTAATAAAAATAATCGTTTATATTCTTATCTATTTTTTTGTTTAAAATTAATATTATTATTATTATTATTTAATATGATCATAATAAAAACAAATGTTTATCTATAGAAATTTACTTCGATTTCCAACAAATTTTTATTCTGATTTTTAATGAGATTTCATAGTTTTTTTTTCTATGATTCATAGTAGTTTTTACTAAATTTCAAATGCTTTTGATTTAAAAAATAAGAAAAAAGTTGCTATAAATTGCTGAAGAAATGTTGAAATCACAATAAGTTTATATAGTAAAAATAGTAGAAAATGAGTTAAAATTGGGCAATATGAAATTTATATTTTTGAGAATAATAAAATATTATGAATTGTTGTTAATAAATTTGATACATATGATATTTTAATTTTAAATGAGCGATACACATATATATAGAAAAAAAGATATAAAATACAAAAGTCTCTTAACGTACAAAGCGTACGCAACCACTAAATAACGTGCATGATTATGCATATAACATGCGTAATTAAGTTTTACTCATGTGTGAATTGTGTGACCACATGTGTAATCATGGGGTTCTCATGCGTGATTTTTGTTTTTTGTTCATGTGTGATTTTGTGTTTAACATATGCGTGATTAGGGTTGATTTTTATAACGTATGTAATTCACAAATGAACATGTGTAATTAAGTGTCGTACGTTTCACATGTAAGTGACTATTGTACGTTAACCTTCGTATATATATATATATATATATATATATATATATATATATATATATATATATGTATATATATATATGTAGAGGATCCTGTAAAAAGTGCTCAAAGTGTATTATAACACTATATATAATACTATATAACACCATATAAACACCGTATAACAATATATAACACCATATAATACCATATAACACTATGTAACACTATATATCATTATATAACAAATATAACACTATAGGTTGTCTGATAGCATGTCTATGATAGATGTATAGTGTCATATTTGTTATATAATGTTATATAATGTTACATCGTGTTATATGGTATTATATGGTGTTACATATTGTTATACGGTGTTTATAGGGTGTTATATAGTATTATATATAGTGTTATAATACACTTCTCACACTTTAGGCCCTTTTTACACTATCCTTACCCTCTCTCTATATATATATATATATATATATATATATATATATATATATATATATATATATATATATATAGGGTTTGGTTCATTAGTGAACAACTCCATTGATTGTGAACACTAGTGAACTAATCCTAGTCTTGATTATCAATACACAAGTGTAAATCAATGGCCATGATTTGATGATAAAAATACACTAGTGTATTTTATGATTTGATGATGTAAATCATTGGTCAGGATTTGCTCACTCAGTTCACAAATACATTAGTGTTCACTCTAGAACCACAACTTTAGGAGACAATCCCTATAATTTCACATCACAAATCAGAACCCTTATATTAGGAGTTGATCCAGCAAAAAATAATAAGAAAACTTAGAAAACCCAATCTCCACTATTCTTCAAAAAAATATATAGTTGAGATTCAATGTTACATAAATAACTTTTTCTGAACATGTAACAGACTGACAAAGTACACGTAACAACACTGACCACATGTAAGAGGTTTGTCTGCTACACTAATTTTACATGGTGTAAAATGTGATGTTACATCCGCATAAACGGGCGAAAGTGGTGTAGCATATTAACTTTCTCTCCCCTGACAATGTTGTTACATGTCAGAATTTGAAAAAAGTGATTTAACACGCGGCAACTTGTGGTCCATTCATTGAGTTTCTTGAGTTTTCTCAACTCAAAATGGGTTATTCCTCTACACTTCCCATAAGTAAATATTATTACACATGTGTACTACAATTTTTTTTTTTTTGAAAAAAAGTTTTTTTATATATAAAAACCAGCGATTTTTATAAAAAAATTGAAAAAAAAAATTTTTTATGTGTTTTTTAGGCTTTTTTTTAGTTAGTTTTCGAGTTTTCACAATAAAAGTGGTTTTCATTTGAACCATCCCCTATATATATATATATATATATATATATATATATATATGGCCAGGATTTAGAGAGAACGGGTGAAAGTGTGAGAACGGTGAGGACGATTATGGATCGTCAGATCAAAACAATCTATGGACTACATGGCGCGGTGACGTTTTCGTAGATAACATAAACTTTTTAAATGGGGCGCGCTTCTATAAGGGTAAAAAGGTAAATGTTCATTTACAAAACACATCAAAGCGTGATCGAAACATAGATACTTCCCAGAGAAACCTCCCCAAAACCAACGTAAAACGCGAAAACCCTAGAAAACGCGAAACAACAAAAACTATGGCGTCGAAAGATCAAACCAGATCCAGAGGAAAAAAACATAGTAAGTTAACTTCGATTTATATTGTGCTAGTTTATGCTGCTTTTGGCGTTCTAATTTTAACAATAAATTTGCAGTTTCTACAAGTGTGGAAGGGGAAGGGTCATCTGCTCCAAAACGCCAAAAACCGAACGAGCAACGAAAGAAGACAACAAGAGGACATGTTACAGAATGTTACTTTTCGTGATGTAAAAATACACTTTGATACTTTGTTGCCAAAACGCCAAAATTTGTATCGTTTGTTTAACAATGTATGAGAACGAAATTTTACATATCATTCATGTGTTACTAAACGCCACAAACATGTATCCTGTCATAGCTTTGTTACTAAACGCCAAAAAATGTATGGTTTCTGTTATAAACGCCATTTAACTGTTATTGTCTTATTCAACATCTATCATCTGTTATTGATTTATAAAACGCCATAAATGTATCATTGTGTTATTAAACGCCATAAAATAAAACGCCATGAAATCATTTTTTATAGGCGAAGAGAGGTTAAGATTGAGAATAAATGTCCACAATGGAAAGGCCCAAAATGCCAATAAGAGGAAGGCATTAAGTCAATATGTTGAGGTTGAGGAAGAACCATATCATGAGTTCAGTGGGGCTAGGGTCTTGTCAAGAGTAAAACCTACAAACTTGACTGCTTGGTTTATGAATCTAAACGAAAATCAAAGAAAGACAATACACCAAATGGGGTTTGGTGCTACACTAAGGTTGAAAATAGATACCGTACCAACAATGCTTGGGTACTGGTTGGTTGAAAATTACAATGAAAAGACAAACACCCTAAACGTTGGCAACGGTACCATACATATGAATGAAGAATTTATAAACTCTTTAACGGGTATACCGAATGGAAGGGTGCCCGTGAACATGAAAAAAGGACCAACAACTAAAGACCAGGTGGTGGCTGAGTGGAAAGCACAGTTCCAAGGGTTGTGCTGGGTTAACAGACCAAGTGTGAAGGTATACTTTGATAACGTTTTGCCTATGATGCATGGCTTTGGGAGAGATTTCTGCCTAAATTTCCTTGTAGCATTCTTCACTATAATGAGGCATGCAACTAACAATGCAGTCGTCAACAAACAATTATTGCACAACGTTACACCAAACATTCAAATAAACCAAATGAACTGGTGTAGTTATATTATCCAATTCTTGCAACACGCCAAAACCGCATGCTCTCCAAAAAAGCATTACACAGGTCCACTGATCATACTTGCAGTAAGGATAAAATTTCCCTATTCATTTGTGTGTCATTAAAACGCCAAAAAATATCTGTCATTTGAAAAATCTATTTTGTTACAGCTTGCCTTGGTGAACGATGCTTGCAATAGTAAAAAATGGGACCGAAAAGAAGGATACCCAATTGAGTGGGTTACAACAGATACTATTGACTTATTTGAGAGTGCAATGGCAAAACGCCTTGTTGGCAATGAAGTAAAAAAGGAAAACAGTCAAAAAAGCTAAGGAAAGCAAGCCCAAAAAAAAAAAAGAAAAATGCAGGTTGTTGTTCATGATGAAGCTGATGGTGATGATGTTGAGAATAAAGATGAAGATGATGTTCACAACGTCGATGAGCATGCTGATAACAATGATGATGAGTTTGATGATGATGATGATGGTTTTGATCATGATGATCATTATAATTATGATGTGCAAAATTCCATGCACTTCAATGATGATGAAGAGGCTTCACTTCAAAGGATGATGAATGAGGATAGAGAAAGCCAGGAAATGATGTTTGAAGTTTCTGCATCAGGGAACCATGCTCTTGTCAGAGGAGTAACACAGTATGACAACATTTTTGCTGATGAAGAAGAACAAAACAATGAACCTGAAGAGGTATGTTGTTCAAATAATAAATTAAAAAAAAAACCACAGAACACCGTGATCAACAAAATCCTTTTTTTAATATAACAGGAAATGGCTGATAAATTGGATGGAGCATACAAAGAATTAGAAGGCTATTACAATAAAATGAGCACGTTGTTAAAACAGTCAAAGACTGAATACCCAAACAGCCTCCTGGTACACATTAAATACTCACAATGTATGACATTGTTGGAGAACATCTCAAAATTTGTTGATGAAAACGCCAAAGAAGTGCCAGCTGAAAGAGAAGAAGGTACACATGAAACTGAGGTGGTACTAGGAGGTGAAAATGAAGAAGAAGGGGAAAAGGAGATGGTTGAAATAGAAAACGCCATTGAAGTGCAAACAGTTCATGAAAACGCCAAAGAATTTGAAAATGAAGAAGAAGGGGAAGGAGGAGGTGAAAATGAAGAAGAAAGGGAGAACGAGATGGCTAGAATTGAAAACGCCATTGAAGTGGAAACAGTTGATGAAAACGCCATTGAAGTGGAAAGAGTTCATGAAAACGCCATTGAAGTTGAAAATGAAGGAAAAGGAGAAGGAAAAGGAAAAGATGAAGGAGAAGGAAAAGGAGAAGAGAAAGGGGAGTCGGAAGGGAATGGTGAAGGGGATGGAGAAGGAGAAGGAGAAGAAGAAGGGGAAGGAGAAGGGGATACAAGAGTAGAAAAAGAAAGGGATATGGCCAGAGAACAATACGCCGAACCCTCGACTGCTACAACAGCCCCCATATATGATGATGATGAGGATACTATATCATCAGATGAAGATATAAACGAAAACGATATCGAGAGATGGAGTTGTGATTTCAAGACACTTGAATATCACATTTCGAGATACAATGGGGAAAAATAATTAAAAGGAATATTGCTGAGATTTTCGAGCTGCCGGGACAAGATCTAAAACAAATGATTGATATAAAAGAAGGTCTTGATAATTCAAGAATGGTTGATGAAGTGATTAAAGCAATAAAAAACATCTGCAACCTGCTGAAGAGACCCCAAAAATGATTGTATTTGATAAGACACCAAACATCCCCACGACAGAAACACAATATAGTCAGGCATTCAACACTGAACTAGAAAAAACGGAAGGGGAGATGGTGAACAAAAGTGTTGACCAACAAGGTGCAGTGTTTGATAAAACGCCATATGAGCAGCCACCATCTACATCTGGGAAAAACCTCTTGAAAACTTTTGAAGAGGAGGAGACACCCAATATACCCCAGGATGAAAACGCCATCAACACATCACCACCAAAAACGCCAAACGAGTCAGATGTGCAGGAAAAAGGTGATGAGGACAACACTCCGGACATCATAAAGTTGATGCAAGAAAATACAATTTTAAACCCTGAAGAGCTGCCTAGTGATGAAAAAGCTGATAAAGATGAGGAAAAAGATAAAAATATAAAAAAAAGAATGTGGCTGAAGAGAAGAAGAGAGATAAGAAATTGAGCAGGGCATGTTTGTCATCTTATGTAAGGAGGCAAGTGGTTATACATGAACCAAGGACAAACCCTGAAGTTGGTGGTGATGGGTTGTGTAGATGTCAACACACACGGTTGAATTTGGTTAATCTGGGAGATGAAGATGATAACGACTCTAGTGTGCTCAAATCAACAAGGGGGTTTCTGGTTATGCCCCTTTTGTTGAAATGGTATACCTTTCTCATACATAATTATTAAATTTTATAAATGGGCATAGCTTTTGTAAAGCTGATGTTTTCTTGAATTGTATTTTTGTATTTTTAGGATTTTAATAATTTTCATGATGATTGAATCTATAAAATCTTTTGATATTGGATTGTTGTTAATGAAGTCATACTTTTATATCTATTGTGTAACATTGCTAGTTATGTTTAAGTTGGATTATTGTTAATGAACTTATTTTTTTATGTTGGAATCTTATTAAGAAGCTATTTTTAAGAATATTTTTATTTTTACGCTGTTTGAATCTATAAAATTTGTTGATGTTGGATTAGTGTTAATAACATTGTCAGTTTACAAAAGTCTAGGGAGTTCATATGAATATAACAACTGTGTCTTATCAATGTAACATATTTGTGTAACACAAAGTAACTTGGTCTTAGCATTATTACAGTTTGTATAACATTTTTTATGTAACCCATCGTAACCGTGTCTTATCAATGTAACAATTCTTATATGTTTCATTAGTTACATATTAAACAATTCTAAAAACATAGAAATATATGATATATGTAACGTTTTTAGTAGGAAATATGACTTTTGTAACAATATAATATAATGTAACACTTTGTATCAGAAGAGAGAACAAGTTACAGTTTGTGTCAGAGAACACTTTGTGTCAGAAGAGAGAACATGTTACATTTTGTGTTAGAGAATAGAGAGAAAGTGCTACATTTTCCAAATATTCATTTTTGTACTTATTCATATTTTCATTAAAATGTAAAAGTGGGTGAATGGTTGATGAATATCAAGCATAGATTAGAGTGAAATGAATTGTGGAGATGAGATTTGCTTGGTTTCATTTTTTTAGCATTTGGTTTATGAAAGTACTTTTATTGGGATATGTGTATTTGATATATGATTTTAGAGCAAAAAAGTGTAATAATGTGTGTTTGCAAAGTAGACATCTTTGTTTGATTGATAAATCTATACCATGTACAGATTACATGTTTCTAAGGAGATTAACTTTACACCTTATGTTGAAACTACCCTTATGGAACTTTTAAATTGTATTATATTAAAAGTATTTAGGAATCTTAAAATTATCACAACCGTAGACTATAACAAGTCATTGGATTTTTATTGTGTCTTTGCCATATGTATGTATGTATGTATGTATGTATGTATGTATGTATGTATGTATGTATGTATGTATGTATGTATGTATGTATGTATGTATGTATGTATGTATGTATGTATGTATGTATGTATGTATGTATGTATGTATGTATGTATGTATGTATGTATGTATGTATGTATGTATGTATGTATGTATGCATGCATGCATGCATGCATGCATGCATGCATGCATGCATGCATGTATGTATGTATGTACCGCCTTTGGGGAGACTCGAATTCTTAACTTCAAAGGGATCAACACCTTAACTCAATGTCTTTTGCTAATTGGACCCAACCCCCCAATGGGCATATATATAATTCTAGAACCTAATTTGCACGCGCGCACACACACACACACATATATAGGGAAAGGATTAATTGAAAACCCACATGAGTTAAAGAAACCCAGAAAACTCCATCTCCACCATCGATCTTATGTGATCAATGGTTGATATTAAAAAGGAACAAAAATTACTTTTTCAGAGAACGTTAAAGTCTGCTAAAAGTGTAACAACTCTACACTTTTTTCTTTCCTCTCTCATCTGACACAAAAAGTGTAACAGCTGCATTGTTACAGAAAAATGTTGTAAAAAATATAACATGTTTTTACGTATGTTACAAAACAAAAACTTCGTAAATTATAAGTTTCTAAAATTCATACAATTCATATAATAAAAAAAACTGCTGTTAAAATACAATAAGAAAGTGTTACATGTAAGTTACAAAAAAAAATGTGAACAACTGAAAAAATGTAACACATTCTTTCTCCTCTCTCCACTGTTACGAAAAGTGTGTTAGTGTCAGTAAATATTGCAGGTTTTAGTAAAAATGTTGCAGCTAAAAAGTGTAACACGTGGCAATATGATGTCCATCTATTAGGTTTTTAGAGTTTTTGTAACTCACATGTGATTTTTTCCTATAATTCACCTATATATATATATATATATATATATATATATATAGGAGAAGGATCAGTTAGGAACCACCCTATATTGCGAGAACCGCGAGAACCAGTGTGAACACAACCAAAAATACCTAAAAAATCTAAAAAAACACAGATTTTTTTAATATTTTTTAACAAAAATCGCTACTTTTCATTTATTAAAAAATGAAAAAAAATTTGGAGACTAAAGGTAGTGATTTTTGTTAAAAAAAAATCTAAAAAAATTTTTTGGGTGTTTTTTAGATTTTTTAAGATTTTTTTAGGTTTTAGTTTTATGGTTTAGTTTTTAGCATTTAGCTTGTGGGAGGGGGGCGGGGTTAGGTTTTTGGGGAGTTTAGTTTTTAGCATTTAGCTTGGGGGTAGGTTTTTTTAGGTTTTTGGTGGTGTAGTGGGTTTATTTTGTTGTGTTCACATTGGTTCTCGCAATAAAGGTGGTTCTCGCATGAACCCTACTATATATATATATATATATATATATATATATATATATATATATATATATATATATATAGGATTAGGTTCAAGAGTGAACACTAGTGTAGCTTGCTAACTAAGTGAACTAATCCTGGCCATACACGTGTGTAGATCAATGGCCAGGATTTGATGTTGAAATACACTAGTGTATTTTACGATTTGATGATGAAATCCTGGCCATACACGTGTGTAGATCAATGGCCAGGATTTATTCACTCAGTTCGCAATTACACTAGTGTTCACTCTAGAACCCCACCCTATATATATATATATATATATATATATATATATATATATATATAGGGTTAGGATCATGTGAGAAGCACTAGGCTAATTGAGAAACTTGAGAAGCATTCTGGACCACACATTTTCCCTAAGCTTTTCGTAATATACACATATGTATAGTATAAAATTGACTATATACATATATGTATAATTCAAGATTTGACAATATACATATATGTATATAGTCAATTTTAAACTATACATATGTGTATATTACGAAAAGCTTAGGAAAATGTGTGGTCCAGAATGCTTCTCAAGTTTCTCAAACAGGATGGACTTCTCTTAGGATCCCTACCCTATATATATATATATGTATGTATGTAGGGGAAGGATGTATAGAAAACCCACTTTAATTTAGAAAACCCGGGAAACTCAAAGCTCCCGATGTTTAAATTCTTGAAAAAATTTACACATGTTATATACATGTTTTTAAGGGTTTTGGGCAAAAAAAATCAAAAAAGCGCCGAATAGATTTTAAAAAAAAAAATAAACAAGTTTTGGTGTAACACATGTTACATTCATCTGACATATTTGTAACATGTGTTACACCAAAACTTGTTTATTTTTTTTAAAAATTTCTACTCGGCGCTTTTTTGATTTTTTTTGCCCAAAACCCTTAAAAACATGTATATAGCATGTGTAAATTTTTTCAAGAAAAAAAAAACATCGGGAGCTTTGAGTTTCCCGGGTTTTCTAAATTATAGTAGGTTTTCTATAGATACTTATATGTATATATATATATATGTATGTATATACTGTGTGTGTGTGTGCGGTTCAATGAGGAAACGGGGAACAACGCATTTAACATGTTAAATATATCATAAAAATACAATTTAAAATGCTAAAAATTGATTTTTTCGAAGCTCTTGCATATAAATATGTGTAGAAGCTATTCCAATAAAAAAATAATCTTTGTAAACTTTTTAACCCTTTTTACTGTTTTAAGCATTTTTTTTTATTTTTGAATTTTTTTATTAAAAAGGCTTCTACATGAATTTATATGTAAAAGCTTCAAAAACTTTTAAATTTTTTTAACAGGTTATATTGAATTTTTATGATATATTTACACCATTATTTATCCATTTGTTTTAATATTCCTCATTGATGCCAATACTCTATATATTTATATATTTATACTAGGTTATAACCCCGTGTATTACATGGGTTGAATAAATGAATTTTATATACTAAATAATAAAACATTATATTTTTAAAAGCCTCATTTATTGCACGGGTTGAAGAAATATAATTTTATATATGAAATAATAAAAAAAGTTATATCTATAAGAACCATATGTATTGTACGGGTTGAATAAATGTAATATTATATACCAAATAATAAAAAAATATATCTTTAAAACCATGTGTATTACACGGGCTGAATAAATGTAATACTGTTTACCAAATAATAAAAAAGTTATATTTTTAAAAACCCCCGTGTATTACATGGGTTGAATAAATATGATTTTATATACCAAATAAAATATAAATATATTTAAAAAAACTAACAGATTTTTTTATATTTAAAGTAGGATAAGATTGAATATTAATCTTTATTTATTTAGTTAATATAAGATTGAAAAATCATATGATTGAATAGGTGGGAGGTTGTATGATGATAAATCGGTTAACCATATTATAATGTCATATGTTTTTAGTTATATATTTTTTGAATTATTTAAAAAAATAAGACTTTGTTATTGTTAGTAAAATCAATAATTTTATATTTGTAATTTTGTTCGGTATTATTTCACTAAAAAGTGCATATTATACATATAATTATATTATGTCTTAAATTATTGATGCCATTCAAAATATTTTTTAATTTTATGTCTAGCATTATAGGGTTGAGTTCATTTCAGAACTCTAAGTAAATACAGAACTTTCAGAACTCCTGAAAGAATAAGATATATACTATGTTAAAAGTTTATTAGAGATAACTACATCATCGAAAAGAATAAGAGTAAATTTGTATGTTACAAATAAAAGTAGGTGTTTGTAAAAAAGAAGTAATAATTTGGGTAAAAGGAAACTTAAAAATGTAGTTGGTACATGAAACGTTATTTAATATAAACAATGAAGATAATATGATATAAAAAATGAAATAAATAATATTATAAATGAGAAGTATACATTAATTATAAATAATTTGAAATGAAAAACTACACATGAACAAAAGAATATGCAAGTACTGTAAAATCTTAAACCATAGATTTAGCACATATTAAAGTTTCTATTTTTTTAAATGGCCACAAAATGTTAGTACTCTGAAGTTTTCATTCCTTTTGGTTTCTTTTCTTTCAATTGCCATACCGAGCGCCGATACTGTAACTAACCAAACTGATTTCGACCAAAATTGAATTTCCGCTCCATCGTGTAAGGGATTCCAGTACCTATTACTCTGAATTAGATATTTGTTATTGTTAATAACTAAAATAAATTTCAATTGCCATACCGAGTGCTGATACTGTAACTAATCAAACTAGTTTCGAACAAAATTGAATTTCCGCTCCATCGTGTGAGGGATTCCAGTACCTATTACTCTGAATTATATATTTGTTATTGTTAATTACTAAAATAAATCAAACTCATCTCATTAGTTTATTACATTAGTTAAAAACTCAAGAACCTATGTAAATGTCTTCTGTAACAATAAGAAATATATTAATTATTATTGATATTAAAGTATAAGCATAGATTAAAATATCACTTAATAGTTTTATAAAACTAATTTAAATTTAAAACTATATATTTGTATATTTTAGGACATTTAGTAACTATATTCACCAATGATTTATATTTATATTTTATTATGTTGTGTAAGATATCTATTAAAACCTTTAATCACCAATTTTTGTAATCATCGAGATTTTCTGAAAAATACTGAATGATAAAGATAATAGTGATTGTTAAACAAATTAATTAATTGAATGAATTTAACAGAAACATTTGTGATGTTAGGTGCATATTTTTTTATAAGAGTAAATTGCCAAAATCGTCCCTAAGGTTTGGGCATGTTTGTCATTTTTATCCAAAACAACTTTTTTGTACAATATAGTCCCTGAGATTTGGACATTTTTGTCATTTTCATCCAAATATCTAATTTGCTTTATTTTTTCTATCAAACACTTGGATGAAAATGGCAAAAAATCCCAAATCTCAGGGACGATTTTGGCAAAAATTTAGACGTTTGGATAAAAATGGCAAAATATCCCAAAAGTGAAGGACTACATGGTATAAAAAAAAGTTGTTTGCATGAAAATGGCAAACATACCCAAACCTCAGGGACGATTTTGGCAATTTACTCTTTTTATAATTATTTGAAAGTTAATATCAACTTTTGAATTCGTAGGAATTCTTATTAGATTTGATTAAATATTATTAATAATAAGAATTTGTATTAGATTAGATTTTATATTTGATTAAATATTATTAATAATAAGAATTTGTATTAGATTAGATTAAATATTATTATTATTATTATTATTATTATTATTATTATTATTATTAGTATTATTAATAATTTTAATCAATTGAATGAGAGAATGACAAGTGTCCTCCAAATGATTTCTTTTATTATATAATACTAGCGGTAAGACCTGTGTGCAAACACGGGTGGTTTCTTAGAAAACCATGCATAACACATATTGATAGAACATATAGATACATGTATAGATATTGTACCAAAACATGTTATCTATTATAGCTAAAAGACAACTATAAGTACATATAAAAGATGTCTAACAAACTTAATAAAAAATGTCTAAAAGATGTCTAACAAACTTTATGAAATTCATTAGTTACATATGATTATTTCTATTCTCTTATTCAAAAAAGAGAGTATCCACCCATTGACAATGAACATAAGTACATATAAAAGATGTCTAACAAACTTAATAAAATTCGAATACAACATAAGTTTTAACAAACATTAACTAAGAACATACGATCATCTGCTTAAACAACACACATCAAACCTCAGTCAAGAATTTGTTACGCAGCAACATCTCCTTTGCTACATGTTGTGATCTGGTTAAATATGCTACTGGAGACAATGTATCAGCTGCTGATCCAACAATCTCCCTATACAACAGATGATACGAAAACCCTTCTTTATTACTGATTTTTATTTCTCATCAACATCTCCCTGATTTGTTGAATTGTAGTTCAAAGTCCAAGGAGAACATGTCTTCTTCATCATCCCTTTCAAGTTGAAGGTCCAACAAATCTTGGAGATCGTATGCATTCAGATTATACGCACTATCCATTTTAATATCTTCAACACTACCATCTGATCTGATCAAAGTTAATACTTGGGTTTTTGAGCATGACTTCCACTTTACTATTTTTGGATCAGTTGGTTTTCTTGGACAAAGAATTATTGAAGATGAGTTTGGTGAATATGGTCTGCTAACTAAATTTGCAGTTGGTTCAGACAAATCAGATGATGAGAGAAGGTTTTTCGGAGTATCGATTTTTAGAGACAGAGCAGCAGTTGTAGGATAGACTGGGTTTTGAAGAACATTTGAATCTTCAGCTCTAAGTTCTTCCAGCTTTTTGTAGGTATCAACTATCTCCAGTTTAGACCATCTGGCAATGGATCTAGCTGGACCATAACCAGCAGCCACAAGCTCTGCTCTCATTCATTTAAACTTCAATGCCTCATCTGATTCCACTGTTCTGACTTTCTTCCAATTAGGTGGAGTTGGCTTTACCAGACGATCATTGTGCATTTTTGTGATTCTATCGATCTCTTCTCTAAGAGCATCTGCTGACCAGTTTTTGAATTGATCTTCAGTTGCGTTATATGGTTTGTACTTCATAATGTGTGCAACATAAGCATCCCTCAGTTTCATCTGAAGTTCAGGAATTACTGGCATCTCAGACATGGATTTACTTACGTCCCTAGCATAGTCTTCAAGTTTTACGACTTTGCTAAGATGAAATGATAAAAACCTCTGGTATTCCCTATCATCCATCCCTATGCTTTTCTCTCTTGCTATAACCTCAGCCTATGATACTTTTAATTTCAGATACTATCTAAGTTTTGAGGCTTCTTATATCCATAAAGAGATGGGAAGGATCTTTTAGATGGATCCTCTATTGTGAAGAATGATTCAATTTCACTTTTAACAATGACTAATTCTAGCGGATATTGAGCTTCCAGAGGAATGACTGATGGTAGTGTAGCAATTATAAAAGATGAAGTAGGTTCTATGGGTGGAAATGACGAGCATGGGCTGTTTTGAATGGAGGCAGATGATACAGGGATTGCTGATTTAATCTCCTCATCATCTTCTAACACAATATGAGTTTTTCTCTTACGTGTGGAGATGATTTCTGGTGAAAGAGAATGTTTTGGTAGTGAAGATGAATGTATGGGAGATCTTTGTGACATTAGAGGTGGTTGGATTGTGGTTGGTGTAGTGAAAATGATCATGGCAGATGTTTGACAAACTTCTACTGAAACAACTGGTGTCTCAGCAGCTGTTTGGTAAGCATCTGCTGATACTTTTGTTATATTAGCATCTATTGACATAATGGGTGATGATGGTGTTGAAGCTATTTTCTCCTTCTTTTGTGGTGGTTTTTTTGGAGAAGGTTTGGAATTAGGTTGGGCAGGGGATACAATTTCTGTAAGATTAGCTTTTGAATTTGGTGGCAACTTTCTCATTGAATCTTTCTCCCCCTTTTTGGCATCATTATCATCATCATCATCATCATCATCATCATCATCATCATCATCATCTTTCTCAAAGATTGATGTAGGGGTGGTGCCAGAAAGTTTCAACAGATGATCCTTAATGTTCATAATGTCTGCTTGTGTGTCTTTATACCTGGCATCAACCAAATTTCTGATAAATTCTAAACTGAAATTGCGGTTACTTTCAGCCAAATTCCTCTGAGCTTGAAGGATGGGTTGCATAGAATTCCAAAACTCATTGGCAATTTCCTGTGTGGTAGGTTGACTTTTAGAAAGCTCTATCAGCTGCTTAATCAATTCTTTCATTTCAGCAACATTTGTTTCAATGGTAGACACTCTAACCGTCAAATCCTTATAACTTAATTCATCACCTACTTTAATAGGATCATCTGAATTCCCACCTGTAGTGGTTGTATTTGTTTTGATAATAGGAGAAGTCTCCATATCATCAGAAACAGAGGTAATATTGTTGATGGAACTTGAGAAGAGGGTTGTGGTGTAGAAAGCGTGATTGCCTTAGGGGAGGGACTTTTAAACATACTTTCATATGAAAGGTCTACTTCATGTTGTGGTGTCCCTGTGCTTACAACATGATCATTTTGTGAGGATACGTAAGGAGTTTGGATGGGTTGAGATCTTTCCAACAAATGTGAGGAAGTAGCAGCAGTGGTTTCAAGTGACATTTATGTTGTCACTGCATTAACCTCTGGGATCTCATCTTCCAGAGGAACCTTTTTATTTTCTTTGCTTTTGGTGGGCTTTTTGTATGTGACAGATTTCTTTTTGCGTTTTCCTGGTGTGTGTTTCACAACACTGGTTGTGGTGTCATGATCACCAGGAGCAGTTGGCTCAACAACAGAGGTTTGAGCAACAAATGTGGACGCATCTAAAACAGTCTCATCTCCCTTTGTTTCTGTTCTTGAAACTTCTGACTCTTTATCCATAAGTCTAATAAAGTTTTACTTGTAAGACTATCTATTTAAAAAGCTACACATTGTTCAAAATGTGTTTGTGACACTTCTTTTCGTAGGTAGTAGCTTAGAAGTCTTGGATACAACAGAAAAGCATTACTACGAACACCTTTTTTCAATTTTTTCACATTTTTCATATTATTCAACAAATCAGAAAACAGTGCTTGTGATAAATTGTAATCAGATTTTGTTAAAATAGCATAACCCAAATACTGAATGTTTAAAGGTATCTCATTAAATGCAGTGGTCTTGGCTGAGAGACAAATTAAAAGAGTATGAAACAAAAATTTCATTGGCGGAGGGAAGTTTCGTTTATACATAGTAACTTCCTTTAATTGTGCATCATACCCTCTTTCAATGAACTCTGTATGAAGTTCAGATTTTTCAAAGTTGGTCTTACCTCCCAAGTCGTCCAATGCAAATGTAGTGAAAATTATGAAGGGAGAAATTCGTACCACACTTTTCCCGACCTTACATGTGATGGCAACTGGATTATTATCTTCAGTCTCTATTTCAGCATTAAACCAAAATTGTCCGAGTGTTTCTGTATGAACCGGAGCATCAGCAGTAAGGATTGATTTGTATTTTGATGACATTAAAAGGTCAATTATTGAGTGAAAGCTAGTATTTTTGCTGGTTTTCTCGAAGATGGGGAGGTAGTTGTGAGGGTTTTTGATGTTCAGAGACATGATCGGAGAAGAAGGTGATTTGGGGATGAAAGAGGGTTTAAGTTGGAGGGTTTTTAATATGTTTGAAACTGTTTTTGAGAATTTTGAATTCGAGACGACAGTGGTAGAAGCTCGATTTAGGGATGAAACAGTTTTTATATAGAGAGAAAAAGTAAAGGCTGACGTGGCAGTAGTTACAAATATCTGATGGCTAAGATCTGTCCACGTCAGAACCTCTCTTGCGACAACCGATGACACTTGTTTCGAAACCTCTGTTGGTCGACTACAGAAGTTGGGAACAGTGTGAGTCAAACAGTGGTTAGATAAATAGAAGTTATGAGAACAGATGATAACTTTCAGCAGTTGTTTTATTTTTAGCTAAGATCTGTCCACGTCAAAACTTCTCTTGTGATAATGGATGACAGTCAGCAGTATAGTAAATCAATAGTCATTAGGATAAACAGAAATTATGACAACAGACGGTACCTTTTAGAAGTGGATGTATTTTTAGGCAACCAGAAGTTTCAAAAACACTTGTTTTCAACAAGTGTAACACAACAGTCGTAAGTCTAACATCTGCTATTAGCCCAATCACTGTTAGTATCAAAACCTCTGTTGAGCATTTTAAGATTGAATATCATCTGTTGTTCGTTAACATCTGTTGACCCATAGCAGACCTTTGCATCTTCAGACTTTTATTCATCAGCAGATGCTCTCTTTTGTCAGACTTTAGCTACAACACACCTTTTACAACAGCAAATATCGACTCTTTGTAATTAGGTCTTACCGGAAATTCTCCCAAAAAAAAACTGTTATTGATGAACAAAATTATATAATAATACTTAGGAATGACTGAAATAATTAAAATGAAGATGCGACAACAAAGATTAATAGTATTAAAATTTATTCAACAGTGGTAAATCAACAGTCGTTAGCATACACAGTGGTTTCATAAGAAGGTTCGAATATATGACAATAGCAGCATGCTTATACAAAGGTCTACAATTACAATTTCACATACTGTGCAACATCTAATCTAATGGACTAACAAACTCCCAACATCTGCTATTAACCTAACCACTGTTACTATAAAAACCTTTTGTCGGCTCAACATATTTTGAATATCATCTGTTGTTCTTTAACATCGGGTCTCCCATACAGACCTTTCCTTCTTCAATCTTTCATCATCAGCAGGTGTTCTCTTTTACGACACTTTAACTACAACAGACCTTTTACAACTCCAAATATTGACTCTCTGTAATTTGCAGGAGCACAGATTCTTCAAAAAACTGCTATCAGTGATTAAATTTTATACCTTGTTTTATCTTTGCACTCATCTGTTCACCATCAAACCAACCCTTGATACTATTAAACCTCTGTTGACCTACCAAACAGATGTTCAGATACAATTCAACATCAACATCGATCTAAATCAAACTCAAACACTAAATAAGTAAAACTAAAACGCAACAACATAGATTCATAAGATTAAAATTTATTCATTTATTCATGACATTAAAAGTCCAATAATTACATAACATACTGAACAACTAAACTTTCAAATCTAACAATAACAGCAAGAATTAAGAAACTTTAGCTTCAACTCCATCGATTGCTGAACCTCTCGATGTATGTCCTTCAGCATCGCCATGAACTCCACTTCTCTATCACCGCACTCTATATTACTGACAACACAAAGCTCACGAACGGAAGTTGAAGGCATCCGCATAAGATTTCTGGAAACCTGCTCTCTCGTGAACAGGACAACTTGGAATCCATCAAACATCTCTTCAGCTCTTGAAGAGTAGCCCTATCTTCATACACCTGTTCCTCGATTTTCCTGACAAAATGCTGCTTTAAATCATCTGATTTTACAGAAGTGAATGACACCATTTCAATAAACTAGATTATTCGCCTTTCCTGAAAGTATGATATCTTCGTAGGAAAACGTGACGAAAAACAGGTGAAGTGGCTATGAGTAACAGTGAAAGAAACCACACTTAAAGTGATTGTACATTTAATAATCTAATCAATCAAAACGTGTAGATTTAATATAAACATATTAATGTATATTTCAAAACATGCAACTTTTAATGCAAAAAACCTTTTCAAACCCCAACTTTTATGGGAAAACTATAAAATTAAATACTAAGAAACCCAAGGGACAAATTTTCGAACTTCAAAGAACAAAAGCAGATTATCATAATTACAATTAACCTCTTCGTTTACCACGTAGATGCGTTTTTAAACTCTATAAAAGACCGATGATTACGTTTCATTCAAAACATCAACAAATTGTCCTACAAATCACTGTCTGTGAAAAATTGTTCCACATCAGAAAATCCAACAAAAATCTACATGGCAAATGTCAGCTTCTACCACTGGTTAAACACCAGCGATGTTAAAACACAATTCTCGATGTGATCACTCAAAGAAAAAAGAACAGACGAAGAACTAAATAGGAAAGTCGGCATAATCAATGACACTAATTACAACAAAACCTGGAACAGCATAGCATTGCTCGATGAAGTCCTCTACTCTCCTCCATCAGAATTCAAGAAGAATGCAGAGGAGTTTCTAACACAACTACTAAAACAGGATTAGAAAATATGCAACATGCTAACTGACCTGAAAAATAAAAGAGAGCATGAAATCACATGGAGAAAGGCCAGAGTCTACAAAATCCTAGTAAGTGTTAACTCTAGCGTGTAATAGTTTATAAATATTTCATTAAATTTCGATTTTTCTATGTAATAGTTTAATTTAATAATCTCAACATGCATCTTAACATATTCTAAAATGTCAGTGTCAATAAAAACTCTCAACATCATCAACAGTTGATTGTTCATAATCATTTTAAACTACAGGTAATCAAAATAAGAAACAAACCTAAAATGCAAAGGTCTCCTCTCAACTGTTGTAGCACATCTAACTGACATAAGAAAAGCTGACTTTCGATTTAATGAAAATCGAACAATGCACCTCTCCCATCAAAGAAGGTAGCACATGCAACTTTTCACGATGTTGCAACAATGATACTGCAAAATCGATGTTGAAAGGTTGATGTGTGAAGGGAAGCTTCATTGAAACGACAATGTTGGAACAATGATACTGGAATGATAACATGTAAACAGAAGTTCAAACACATGATATTGTAACGACGATATGTAAACAGAATCAACAAACATTCGAACAAAGAAGTATAATCGGAGATTAGCCGGCTGAATCACGAGAAATATGCATTTGAGAGAGAGAGAGATACGCTCGCAGATATGAGCGAGAGAGATAGACTTGAAATTTGAATGTGGAGCCAGATTCATATATCTTATTTATAGGATTCGAATATATGGTTTGAATTTTGAATTTTGAATTTTGAATCTGGAGCCCGAATTTTGAATTTGGACAGAGATTTACTTTGGGAACAGAGGTTTGATTGTAAGGTAAAGGGCAGAGGTTTGAATAGGATTTTAAATGATTTTATATATTAGGCTTTATGATGTAATAATGACATAAGAAAAGCCTTGTTGGACAGCATCTCTAGCTGACACATCAGCTTTTCTTATGTCATTGGGATTTCTCCTTTTATAAAAAGTACAGATAGATAATGTTCAGACGTGCAAGAAATATGTATGATATTAAGAGCCTATTTTTTAATATGTAAGATGTTTTTAGAAAGTAATAATAATAATAATATGAAGAAACACGGAACTAATTTTAGGGTGATTAGTTTGGTTTATGTTTCTACCATAAGGGTTAATCTTCTTGTCATTTTCTGAGCTCCCTAATGATTCGATAATCCTACAAAATAGAACACCGTTAGCTCATTAAGAGGGGAATATGGGGGTTTCCCTCTTAACCAGACTCCGGTTTGAATAAGAGACTGTTTTGAGGAGGAAAACGTAAGTAAAGAGTGAGAGTAGAGAGAATAGAATGAATCAACCTGTGTATGGAGGTTCCTATTTATAGCCGGAGAGGTGTAAGAGGAGTTGGCCTGATGGGCCTTGGGCCGGAAGGCGACAAGTTAGAGGATATGCTCCTTGTCTCACTGGTGTCGACTGTTAGTGTCTTCTAGAAGATATCCGGTGCTGGCGCACCGTGATTGGAGCCACGTGTCCCGTTGTCGGCCTTGTTGTCCCTCTGCCATCAGCATGTGAGTGGAGATCGTGGGGCAGGTGTCGTCGCCCCTTGATTGGTGCCACATAGGCGTCCTTGTGTACTCTCTATCTCCTGCAAGTCAGACGATCGTGGAGCACGATTGAGCACAGCTTGAGGGACGCTGATTGGCTCTTTTATTCTGCCACTTGTACCTTCTGAAGTGGCCTTGCGCTTTAGGCCTGCGCGACCCTTGTTGAGCACGTAACTAGCCCACGCAGGGTTAAAGGTTTTGCAGGCTCTTATTCAGAATACTAAGTGTTGAAGTCGATGTTCTTTCTTTTTTGGACCTCGCGCGAGATCAGTGTTTGGTGAAGTAGCATGCGCGAGTCTGAGATTGAACAGCTTGTTGAATAAGGAGTATGGTCTCGCGCGCGACCTGTAGGAAGGTTTGCGCGCCTTTCGGGACCATACCCCTTCAAGTCCCCCCAATCCAGTGCTGCATCATGCGTGAAGTAAGTGGTTGGAGCTCTGGACTTTAGAAAAAAGAAGTGCTAGCTATAAAAAGTGCTTGCTTGGTTTTGGTAGACGACGCGCGTGTAATTGTTTGTCAGTTACTACGGCACGACTACCAGATTTGGTTGATGATGACTCACTGCTTTTAGGTGTTGGCGCGTATGGTTATTGTGTAATTATTGACGTGGCGCGGCCTGAGTAACTGTTGCATGAATTTTGTAGTAATTTTGGGCGGGAAAAACCTCGAATTTTGAATTCTGACAGGTTGGTGAAAATGTCGTTGAAGGTGACGTTTGAGTTGACTGCTGACACGGTGATGATGACACTGTTCCTGACGGTTCGGATTTCCGTCAGGCGAGTGAGGCCCATGCACGCTTGGTAACCGTCACCCCGAGATTCTCGCCTTATGTGGCGTCTTCTGATTGGTCATGTGCACGGTGAATTCGGCACGTTTACCCATCGCATTAAATGCGATGGGCATATATACCCGACGAAGGGGAGGAGATCCTTACCTCTTCTATTGTTGTTACCTTTCTCTCCCCTTGTCTTCTTCATTTCTTCCAATCTTCAAAACCGCAGTAGCAGATCTTCAAGATCTTTAGCAGATCTTCAAGTTTGTCAACATTCTCGAAGTTTCTTCTTTGAATATCCATGGCTGAAGAACATCATCAAGAAGAAAACCCAGGGGAAGAAGGTCCCCTCCGTGTCCTTAAGTGGGACCTGGGTTTATTTGAACAGATTACAAGAGGCTTCCGGTTTCCATCGGAGTGGGATGCCAGATATCCCGGTCAAAACCAGACCGCTGCTGATGCAACACCGGGATATATCACGCTTTTCGAGGACTTTTTTTTACATGGCAACTTCTGGTTGCCGGCGACGAACTTCATGGCCCATATACTTCAGTATTATGGGTTTCATATTTCGCAGATGAGTCCACTTGGGATGGTGAGAGTTCGACATTTTGAATTTTTATGTCGTGCCCATGATATAGAACCCACAGTGGAGAAATTCTGGGTGTTCTATCAGCTTATCAGAAACATGGGGTTCTACTCCTTCGGTAATCGGGGAGCAGCTAAGAAGATCTTGCTGAATCCACCCAAGAGTTTCCATGATTGGAAACAGAAGTTCTTCTTCATTCGCGAGGAGGTGATGCCGATTGCCATGACCTTCCGTCCTTGGACTGATGTGATCGAGAAGGAGGATCTGGCGATTCCTAAGAAGGAGGGTTGGTATTTGAAGCTCAATCCTACACCTAACCGGGTTTTCGGTGAAAACGTTCTGGTGGCGGCGCAGATGAGTGATCAGTGGCCGGCGGAGAGCAAGGAAGTTCCGGTTTTGAAGTTCGAAGATAGAGGTTAGTGACTTTAATTTCCCTTCTTTTTTTTGTAATCGTTCTGCGCTTAACTTGATGATTCCGAGTGTAGAAGCGCATTTGTGGCAAGCTGCCTTCCCCATATTTGGTGGGTCCATGGGGGTGCGCCCGCTGGAAGCAGGGGAGCAGTATTGGTATGAAGAAATGAAAGGTCATTTTATGTATCCGGTTGCTGGAGCTTTCGCCAATCCACTTACTGCAAACGAAGGTTCGCATATACCTAACCCCCGGCCTTTGCGCGCTTTGACTTCTGCTAGGAAAGAGACTGTCTATCTTTCCTGCGAGGAGTCTGTGGGGTCTTCAAATGGGGAGCTAAGTTCCTGGTCTAACATCTTTGCAGGTGTGTTGCGCGACCTTGGGATTGACCCGGAGGAGAAGAAGAAGTCAAAGAAGAAGATTATAAACATTGATGCTGACGTGACCAGCAAAAAGGGTGGTAGTAGCCGCAGGGCCTCTGGTGCTGCTGATAAAGGTACTCTACGCTTTCTTCAGAGTAACTTGGAAGATTGCGTTATTACCAGTGACTCACTTGAAGGTTTATCTCGTATAGGCGAGAAGAAGACCGGAGCCGCTGGTTCAAGAAGCTCAGGGAGCGCTGGTTCTTGAAATCCTGATGCTGGAGCCACTCCGTCTTCCATCGCGCTTGATGAAGAGGTGGAGGAAGAAGAAGACGAACCTGCTGCAAAGTTGGTAAGCAGGAAGAGGAATAGGGAAGAGACCACAGCAGGTGCTTTCGTTGCGCAGAAGCCTGGTGGAGTCCCTTTTATTGGATAACAGAGCAACCTTTGCTCTCTTTATAAATTCTCTCCCGGTTAGTTTCTTTGATTTCTTTGCTTCCTTTGTTGTTATCTCTTTTTGACACTTTGTTTCTGTAGAGGACAAAAAGAAAACCTTAGAAAAGAAGGCTGTTGCTTTTAAAGATCCTCCTGAGCCATCGCTGAAGAAGACCAAAGTTACAATTAAGCCTCTGAAGGCTGCTGGCGTGGAGTCTGACAAGGAGAAGAAGAAGGCTGCTGAGAAAGCTGCTGAGAAGGAAAAGGAGCGAGAGAAAGAGAAGGCTTCAGAAAAGCCTGCTAGTAGTGAACGCAAGGAGGCTGGGGCAACTGCTGCAACTGCACATGAAAAAGCGCATGGTCCGGAGGTCGTCCATGTCACGGGGCTTGACCAGCCCTCTCATGAGAAAAGAAAGGAACCGGAGGTTGAGAAGCTGACCAAGACTGTGCAACCTGATGCCCCCCTTCAGACTGTTAAAATAACTTCTACTACTAGGGGATCGGGCTCTGATATTCATAAGGAAAAATCTGCTGCTGCAGGGGGCGCGGGCTCTGGTGGTGCTGGAGGTTTTGTACCACAATCTCCCATCAGCCCTAAAGATACTGTGGGTGATCTTTATTATAAGACTTATACCGAGGAGGCGCGCGGTAACGCTCCCCACCAAGCTCCCTGGGGTCTAAAGCAGAAGGATACTTTCGGAGCAAGCTTTGTGCTACTGAAGATCTCCTGGCGAAGGAGCGTGCCGATTGGAAGAAGATTTGTGAGAAAGACAACCAGCGCATGTATGCAGTTCGAGCCAAGGTTACCGAGCTCGAGGGTAAGGTTGTTGAGTTGACAGGGAAGGTCGAAGATGAGCAAACTGCTAAGGAGCATGCTGAGGTTCGAACCGAGTTGACCTTTTTTGTTCTTATCCTTTTTGTTTGTCAGATTAATTAAGTCTTGACCTTTGTAGGCTGAGCTTAAGGCGTAGGTATCCAGTAAGGATAAGTACCTGGCGGACAAGGACGTCGAGATTGCAGAGTTAAAGCGTCGCCTGCAAGAGCAGGTTGACAGAAGTGAGTCCTTGGAGATCGACCTTGAAGCCGAGAAGGGGAAAGCTGCTTCTACTGAGGAGGCCAGGCAAAAGGCTGAGGAGGCGCGAGACATGAGTACATCCGCCCTTAACATAGCGTAGAACAATTACTCCGAAGCTCAAGGCATCGTTGATACATTGGTTGCCAAGGCTGAGTGGATGCGTGGTAGGGGAGTAGTTCTGGTATGGTTCTCTTCTTAACTTAGACTTCTATTTGATAAAACCTATTCTTATTCGTTGCCTTTGCTGTAGATGGCCAACTCTATCCTAAATGCTGGAGAACTGGATGAAGCTGTTGCTGCTCTCACAGATGCCTCACGCGCGGTTGGTCACCGTGGAGGTTATCTAGAGTGTGCGCAACATGATAAAACCTATTCTTATTCGTTGCCTTTGCTGTAGATGGCCAACTCTATCCGAGTGTTTCTGTATGAACCGGAGCATCAGCAGTAAGGATTGATTTGTATTTTGATGACATTAAAAGGTCAATTATTGAGTGAAAGCTAGTATTTTTGCTGGTTTTCTCGAAGATGGGGAGGTAGTTGTGAGGGTTTTTGATGTTCAGAGACATGATCGGAGAAGAAGGTGATTTGGGGATGAAAGAGGGTTTAAGTTGGAGGGTTTTTAATATGTTTGAAACTGTTTTTGAGAATTTTGAATTCGAGACGGCAGTGGTAGAAGCTCGATTTAGGGATGAAACAGTTTTTACATAGAGAGAAAAAGTAAAGGCTGACGTGGCAGTAGTTACAAATATCTGATGGCTAAGATCTGTCCACGTCAGAACCTCTCTTGCGACAACCGATGACACTTGTTTCGAAACCTCTGTTGGTCGACTACAGAAGTTGGGAACAGTGTGAGTCAAACAGTGGTTAGATAAATAGAAGTTATGAGAACAGATGATAACTTTCAGCAGTTGTTTTATTTTTAGCTAAGATCTGTCCACGTCAAAACTTCTCTTGTGATAATGGATGACAGTCAGCAGTATAGTAAATCAATAGTCATTAGGATAAACAGAAATTATGACAACAGACGGTACCTTTTAGAAGTGGATGTATTTTTAGGCAACCAGAAGTTTCAAAAACACTTGTTTTCAACAAGTGTAACACAACAGTCGTAAGTCTAACATCTGCTATTAGCCCAATCACTGTTAGTATCAAAACCTCTGTTGAGCATTTTAAGATTGAATATCATCTGTTGTTCGTTAACATCTGTTGACCCATAGCAGACCTTTGCATCTTCAGACTTTTATTCATCAGCAGATGCTCTCTTTTGTCAGACTTTAGCTACAACACACCTTTTACAACAGCAAATATCGACTCTTTGTAATTAGGTCTTACCGGAAATTCTCCCAAAAAAAAACTGTTATTGATGAACAAAATTATATAATAATACTTAGGAATGACTGAAATAATTAAAATGAAGATGCGACAACAAAGATTAATAGTATTAAAATTTATTCAACAGTGGTAAATCAACAGTCGTTAGCATACACAGTGGTTTCATAAGAAGGTTCGAATATATGACAATAGCAGCATGCTTATACAAAGGTCTACAATTACAATTTCACATACTGTGCAACATCTAATCTAATGGACTAACAAACTCCCAACATCTGCTATTAACCTAACCACTGTTACTATAAAAACCTTTTGTCGGCTCAACATATTTTGAATATCATCTGTTGTTCTTTAACATCGGGTCTCCCATACAGACCTTTCCTTCTTCAATCTTTCATCATCAGCAGGTGTTCTCTTTTACGACACTTTAACTACAACAGACCTTTTACAACTCCAAATATTGACTCTCTGTAATTTGCAGGAGCACAGATTCTTCAAAAAACTGCTATCAGTGATTAAATTTTATACCTTGTTTTATCTTTGCACTCATCTGTTCACCATCAAACCAACCCTTGATACTATTAAACCTCTGTTGACCTACCAAACAGATGTTCAGATACAATTCAACATCAACATCGATCTAAATCAAACTCAAACACTAAATAAGTAAAACTAAAACGCAACAACATAGATTCATAAGATTAAAATTTATTCATTTATTCATGACATTAAAAGTCCAATAATTACATAACATACTGAACAACTAAACTTTCAAATCTAACAATAACAGCAAGAATTAAGAAACTTTAGCTTCAACTCCATCGATTGCTGAACCTCTCGATGTATGTCCTTCAGCATCGCCATGAACTCCACTTCTCTATCACCGCACTCTATATTACTGACAACACAAAGCTCACGAACGGAAGTTGAAGGCATCCGCATAAGATTTCTGGAAACCTGCTCTCTCGTGAACAGGACAACTTGGAATCCATCAAACATCTCTTCAGCTCTTGAAGAGTAGCCCTATCTTCATACACCTGTTCCTCGATTTTCCTGACAAAATGCTGCTTTAAATCATCTGATTTTACAGAAGTGAATGACACCATTTCAATAAACTAGATTATTCGCCTTTCCTGAAAGTATGATATCTTCGTAGGAAAACGTGACGAAAAACAGGTGAAGTGGCTATGAGTAACAGTGAAAGAAACCACACTTAAAGTGATTGTACATTTAATAATCTAATCAATCAAAACGTGTAGATTTAATATAAACATATTAATGTATATTTCAAAACATGCAACTTTTAATGCAAAAAACCTTTTCAAACCCCAACTTTTATGGGAAAACTATAAAATTAAATACTAAGAAACCCAAGGGACAAATTTTCGAACTTCAAAGAACAAAAGCAGATTATCATAATTACAATTAACCTCTTCGTTTACCATGTAGATGCGTTTTTAAACTCTATAAAAGACCGATGATTACGTTTCATTCAAAACATCAACAAATTGTCCTACAAATCACTGTCTGTGAAAAATTGTTCCACATCAGAAAATCCAACAAAAATCTACATGGCAAACGTCAGCTTCTACCACTGGTTAAACACCAGCGATGTTAAAACACAATTCTCGATGTGATCACTCAAAGAAAAAAGAACAGACGAAGAACTAAATAGGAAAGTCGGCATAATCAATGACACTAATTACAACAAAACCTGGAACAGCATAGCATTGCTCGATGAAGTCCTCCACTCTCCTCCATCAGAATTCAAGAAGAATGCAGAGGAGTTTCTAACACAACTACTAAAACAGGATTAGAAAATATGCAACATGCTAACTGACCTGAAAAAATAAAAGAGAGCATGAAATCACATGGAGAAAGGCCAGAGTCTACAAAATCCTAGTAAGTGTTAACTCTAGCGTGTAATAGTTTATAAATATTTCATTAAATTTCGATTTTTCTATGTAATAGTTTAATTTAATAATCTCAACATGCATCTTAACATATTCTAAAATGTCAGTGTCAATAAAAACTCTCAACATCATCAACAGTTGATTGTTCATAATCATTTTAAACTACAGGTAATCAAAATAAGAAACAAACCTAAAATGCAAAGGTCTCCTCTCAACTGTTGTAGCACATCTAACTGACATAAGAAAAGCTGACTTTCGATTTAATGAAAATCGAACAATGCACCTCTCCCATCAAAGAAGGTAGCACATGCAACTTTTCACGATGTTGCAACAATGATACTGCAAAATCGATGTTGAAAGGTTGATGTGTGAAGGGAAGCTTCATTGAAACGACAATGTTGGAACAATGATACTGGAATGATAACATGTAAACAGAAGTTCAAACACATGATATTGTAACGACGATATGTAAACAGAATCAACAAACATTCGAACAAAGAAGTATAATCGGAGATTAGCCGGCTGAATCACGAGAAATATGCATTTGAGAGAGAGAGAGATACGCTCGCAGATATGAGCGAGAGAGATAGACTTGAAATTTGAATGTGGAGCCAGATTCATATATCTTATTTATAGGATTCGAATATATGGTTTGAATTTTGAATTTTGAATTTTGAATCTGGAGCCCGAATTTTGAATTTGGACAGAGATTTACTTTGGGAACAGAGGTTTGATTGTAAGGTAAAGGGCAGAGGTTTGAATAGGATTTTAAATGATTTTATATATTAGGCTTTATGATGTAATAATGACATAAGAAAAGCCTTGTTGGACAGCATCTCTAGCTGACACATCAGCTTTTCTTATGTCATTGGGATTTCTCCTTTTATAAAAAGTACAGATAGATAATGTTCAGACGTGCAAGAAATATGTATGATATTAAGAGCCTATTTTTTAATATGTAAGATGTTTTTAGAAAGTAATAATAATAATAATATGAAGAAACACGGAACTAATTTTAGGGTGATTAGTTTGGTTTATGTTTCTACCATAAGGGTTAATCTTCTTGTCATTTTCTGAGCTCCCTAATGATTCGATAATCCTACAAAATAGAACACCGTTAGCTCATTAAGAGGGGAATATGGGGGTTTCCCTCTTAACCAGAACCCGGTTTGAATAAGCGACTGTTTTGAGGAGGAAAACGTAAGTAAAGAGTGAGAGTAGAGAGAATAGAATGAATCAACCTGTGTATGGAGGTTCCTATTTATAGCCGGAGAGGTGTAAGAGGAGTTGGCCTGATGGGCCTTGGGCCGGAAGGCGACAAGTTAGAGGATATGCTCCTTGTCTCACTGGTGTCGACTGTTAGTGTCTTCTAGAAGATATCCGGTGCTGGCGCACCGTGATTGGAGCCACGTGTCCCGTTGTCGGCCTTGTTGTCCCTCTACCATCAGCAGGTGAGTGGAGATCGTGGGGCAGGTGTCGTCGCCCCTTGATTGGTGCCACATACGCGTCCTTGTGTACTCTCTATCTCCTGCAAGTCAGACGATCGTGGAGCACGATTGAGCACAGCTTGAGGGACGCTGATTGGCTCTTTTATTCTGCCACTTGTACCTTCTGAAGTGGCCTTGCGCTTTAGGCCTGCGCGACCCTTGTTGAGCACGTAACTAGCCCATGCGGGGTTAAAGATTTTGCAGGCTCTTATTCAGAATACTAAGTGTTGAAGTCGATGTTCTTTCTTTTTTGGACCTCGCGCGAGATCAGTGTTTGGTGAAGTAGCATGCGCGAGTCTGAGATTGAACAGCTTGTTGAATAAGGAGTATGGTCTTGCGCGCGACCTGTAGGAAGGTTTGCGCGCCTTTCGGGACCATACCCCTTCAAGTCCCCCCAGTCCAGTGCTGCATCATGCGTGAAGTAAGTGGTTGGAGCTCTGGACTTTAGAAAAAAGAAGTGCTAGCTATAAAAAGTGCTTGCTTGGTTTTGGTAGACGACACGCGTGTAATTGTTTGTCAGTTACTACGGCACGACTACCAGATTTGGTTGATGATGACTCACTGCTTTTAGGTGTTGGCGCGTATGGTTATTGTGTAATTATTGACGTGGCGCGGCCTGAGTAACTGTTGCATGAATTTTGTAGTAATTTTGGGCGTGAAAAACCTCGAATTTTGAATTCTGACAGGTTGGTGAAAATGTCGTTGATGGTGAAAATGTCGTTGAAGGTGACGTTTGAGTTGACTGCTGACACGGTGATGATGACACTGTTCCTGACGGTTCGGATTTCCGTCAGGCGAGTGAGGCCCATGCACGCTTGGTAACCGTCACCCCGAGATTCTCGCCTTATGTGGCGTCTTCTGATTGGTCATGTGCACGGTGAATTCGGCACGTTTACCCATCGCATTAAATGCGATGGGCATATATACCCGACGAAGGGGAGGAGATCCTTACCTCTTCTATTGTTGTTACCTTTCTCTCCCCTTGTCTTCTTCATTTCTTCCAATCTTCAAAACCGCAGTAGCAGATCTTCAAGATCTTTAGCAGATCTTCAAGTTTGTCAACATTCTCGAAGTTTCTTCTTTGAATATCCATGGCTGAAGAACATCATCAAGAAGAAAACCCAGGGGAAGAAGGTCCCCTCCGTGTCCTTAAGTGGGACCTGGGTTTATTTGAACAGATTACAAGAGGCTTCCGGTTTCCATCGGAGTGGGATGCCAGATATCCCGGTCAAAACCAGACCGCTGCTGATGCAACACCGGGATATATCACGCTTTTCGAGGACTTTTTTTTACATGGCAACTTCTGGTTGCCGGCGACGAACTTCATGGCCCATATACTTCAGTATTATGGGTTTCATATTTCGCAGATGAGTCCACTTGGGATGGTGAGAGTTCGACATTTTGAATCTTTATGTCGTGCCCATGATATAGAACCCACAGTGGAGAAATTCTGGGTGTTCTATCAGCTTATCAGAAACATGGGGTTCTACTCCTTCGGTAATCGGGGAGCAGCTAAGAAGATCTTGCTGAATCCACCCAAGAGTTTCCATGATTGGAAACAGAAGTTCTTCTTCATTCGCGAGGAGGTGATGCCGATTGCCATGACCTTCCGTCCTTGGACTGATGTGATCGAGAAGGAGGATCTGGCGATTCCTAAGAAGGAGGGTTGGTATTTGAAGCTCAATCCTACACCTAACCGGGTTTTCGGTGAAAACGTTCTGGTGGCGGCGCAGATGAGTGATCAGTGGCCGGCGGAGAGCAAGGAAGTTCCGGTTTTGAAGTTCGAAGATAGAGGTTAGTGACTTTAATTTCCCTTCTTTTTTTTGTAATCGTTCTGCGCTTAACTTGATGATTCCGAGTGTAGAAGCGCATTTGTGGCAAGCTGCCTTCCCCATATTTGGTGGGTCTATGGGGGTGCGCCCGCTGGAAGCAGGGGAGCAGTATTGGTATGAAGAAATGAAAGGTCATTTTATGTATCCGGTTGCTGGAGCTTTCGCCAATCCACTTACTGCAAACGAAGGTGCGCATATACCTAACCCCCGGCCTTTGCGCGCTTTGACTTCTGCTAGGAAAGAGACTGTCTATCTTTCCTGCGAGGAGTCTGTGGGGTCTTCAAATGGGGAGCTAAGTTCCTGGTCTAACATCTTTGCAGGTGTGTTGCGCGACCTTGGGATTGACCCGGAGGAGAAGAAGAAGTCAAAGAAGAAGATTATAAACATTGATGCTGACGTGACCAGCAAAAAGGGTGGTAGTAGCCGCAGGGCCTCTGGTGCTGCTGATAAAGGTACTCTACGCTTTCTTCAGAGTAACTTGGAAGATTGCGTTATTACCAGTGACTCACTTGAAGGTTTATCTCGTATAGGCGAGAAGAAGACCGGAGCCGCTGGTTCAAGAAGCTCAGGGAGCGCTGGTTCTTGAAATCCCGATGCTGGAGCCACTCCGTCTTCCATCGCGCTTGATGAAGAGGTGGAGGAAGAAGAAGACGAACCTGCTGCAAAGTTGGTAAGCAGGAAGAGGAATAGGGAAGAGACCACAGCAGGTGCTTTCGTTGCGCAGAAGCCTGGTGGAGTCCCTTTTATTGGAAAACAGAGCAACCTTTGCTCTCTTTATAAATTCTCTCCCGGTTAGTTTCTTTGATTTCTTTGCTTCCTTTGTTGTTATCTCTTTTTGACACTTTGTTTCTGTAGAGGACAAAAAGAAAACCTTAGAAAAGAAGGCTGTTGCTTTTAAAGATCCTCCTGAGCCATCGCTGAAGAAGACCAAAGTTACAATTAAGCCTCTGAAGGCTGCTGGCGTGGAGTCTGACAAGGAGAAGAAGAAGGCTGCTGAGAAAGCTGCTGAGAAGGAAAAGGAGCGAGAGAAAGAGAAGGCTTCAGAAAAGCCTGCTAGTAGTGAACGCAAGGAGGCTGGGGCAACTGCTGCAACTGCACATGAAAAAGCGCATGGTCCGGAGGTCGTCCATGTCACGGGGCTTGACCAGCCCTCTCATGAGAAAAGAAAGGAACCGGAGGTTGAGAAGCTGACCAAGACTGTGCAACCTGATGCCCCCCTTCAGACTGTTAAAATAACTTCTACTACTGGGGGATCGGGCTCTGATATTCATAAGGAAAAATCTGCTGCTGCAGGGGGCGCGGGCTCTGGTGGTGCTGGAGGTTTTGTACCACAATCTCCCATCAGCCCTAAAGATACTGTGGGTGATCTTTATTATAAGACTTATACCGAGGTGGCGCGCGGTAACGCTCCCCACCAAGCTCCCTGGGGTCTAAAGCAGAAGGATACTTTCGGAGCAAGCTTTGTGCTGCTGAAGATCTCCTGGCGAAGGAGCGTGCCGATTGGAAGAAGATTTGTGAGAAAGACAACCAGCGCATGTATGCAGTTCGAGCCAAGGTTACCGAGCTCGAGGGTAAGGTTGTTGAGTTGACAGGGAAGGTCGAAGATGAGCAAACTGCTAAGGAGCATGCTGAGGTTCGAACCGAGTTGACCTTTTTTGTTCTTATCCTTTTTGTTTGTCAGATTAATTAAGTCTTGACCTTTGTAGGCTGAGCTTAAGGCGCAGGTATCCAGTAAGGATAAGTACCTGGCGGACAAGGACGTCGAGATTGCAGAGTTAAAGCGTCGCCTGCAAGAGCAGGTTGACAGAAGTGAGTCCTTGGAGATCGACCTTGAAGCCGAGAAGGGGAAAGCTGCTTCTGCTGAGGAGGCCAGGCAAAAGGCTGAGGAGGCGCGAGACATGAGTACATCCGCCCTTAACATAGCGTAGAACAATTACTCCGAAGCTCAAGGCATCGTTGATACATTGGTTGCCAAGGCTGAGTGGATGCGTGGTAGGGGAGTAGTTCTGGTATGGTTCTCTTCTTAACTTAGACTTCTATTTGATAAAACCTATTCTTATTCGTTGCCTTTGCTGTAGATGGCCAACTCTATCCTAAATGCTGGAGAACTGGATGAAGCTGTTGCTGCTCTCACAGATGCCTCACGCGCGGTTGGTCATCGTGGAGGTTATCTAGAGTGTGCGCAACATGTTGAAGAGGAAATAGGACAAGAGTTCGATGTTAGTCACTACTCAGTGACCGATCAGGCTGATGCTACATTAGCCCGCGCTGAAAATGCTTATGATCATCTATCACTGCCTGTGATGGATTTGGTCGCAAAGGCACTGGAGCATGACGACTGGTGCCAACGGTTGAAGCAGATTCTTGACCCTCCAGAGACCGTGGAGTTGTCTGATGAAGAGCCAGCTGGAAATGATGGTGATGGTGATGGCGATGGCGATGGTGATGGTGATGGCAATGAATAGATAGCGTTGACAGGCTTTTGTGCCTTGTAATTTTGTTTTTAGATGTAACCCGTTGCGCGGTCGCGCTTATTTTGAATTGAATCAATGATGGTTTGTTTCTATGTATCTATTGCGTGGTTGTGCTTGTTGAATATGATGTTTAAGTTTGCTTTCTTTTTGTCCAGTTACAATTATTGCACTGTTGTTAGAAACTTTGGTTAAGTTAGCGCGAATAAATGTAAGTGTGGCTCTTGTGCGAGTGTAACTGCCCGGTCTCGCGCTTTGTTCGCAGAGGACCTTGGAGGCATAACTCAAGAGCTCGTAATTTACTGAAGTGTTTTCATGCTAATCAAAAGTTTAACATGCATTTGTAACGTAGAAGTCATCATGATAAAAGAAAACATAAGGCGTATGCTTTCATTGATTAAGAAACAGGCGCTTAGGCCAACATACATCGCATGCAAGTAACATAAAGGGCGTTTAGCCAACATAGAAAATTAAAAAAGGCGTGTGGCTAACATGAGTGGGTAGAAGCGCAAGGCCAAGAGTAGTTACATATAGCACTTGCGCAGTTGTTGCGCGTTCCACGTGCGCGGGATGATGTACCCATCCAGAGTGCGCAACTTGTATGCCCCTTTCCCTAGCACCTCGTGTATTAAGTATGGGCCTTCCCATTTCGGTGCTAGTTTTCCTGGGCATTCGGCGTTTGAAGCTTCATTGTCTCTGAAGACATACGCTCCTGGAGTGAAGGTATAAATGCGCACTCTTGCATTGTAATACCTTTCTAGCTGTGTCTTGTACTTGGCCTCTTTAATTTGCGCAATTTTGCGCCTTTCTTCAAGTAAATCCAAGTCAAGACGACGCTCTGCCTCGTTATCGATTGTGTTGACTACTGTCAAGCGCGGCGAAGGCAGGCCGATTTCAGCTGGGATAACCGCCTCTGAGCCATAGACTAGGCTGAAAGGGGTTTCGCCAGTGCTTGGTTTCGGCATGGTTCGATGAGCCCACAGGATGCTCGGGAGCTCATCTATCCAGCCTCTTCTCTTTGTGCCAAGTCGGGCTTTTATCCCTTCAACGTACTCTTGTTAACACTTTCTACTTGTCCGTTGCCCTGAGGATGCGCAACGGATGAGAAAGTGTGTTCGATATTCATCTCTTTCATCCACTTTTGAAGGTCTTCAGAAGCAAAGTTGGCGTCGTTATCAGTTACAATTTTGAGTGGGAGACCAAACCTGCAAATGATGTGTTCCCAGATGAACTTGCGCACCATCATTGCAGTTGTTGAAGTGAGTGCTTTGGCCTCCACCCACTTGGTGAAATAATCGACGGCAACGATTATGAACTTCACAGCGCCAGGAGCTTCCGGGAAGGGTCCCACCATATCGATTCCCCACTGCTGGAAAGGCCATGCAGTGGACACAGGAATGAGATCATTCTTCGGGCGCAGGGTCTTAGGAGCGTGCCTTTGACAGGAGTCGCATTTGCGCAATTCCTTTAGGGCGTCAACGTGCATCCCTGGCCAATAGTAACCAGCGTTCATTATTTTCGCGACGACCATGTGTGGGCCTGCATGGATTCCGCAGATTCCTTCGTGAATCTCCCTGATCAAGTAATTTGCATCTTGGAGGTCTACATAGCGCAGAAGTGGCCCCAAGAAGGATCTTCGATAGAAGATACCGCCATTCATCTCATAATGCAGGGCCTTGTTCTGTATCTTCCTTGCCTCTTCTTTGTTATCAGGGAGTAGTCCTTCTTGCAAGTACTGAATGATAGGGGTCATCCAAGATGGCTGCCCTATTTCGATCACATTTACTTGACGCAGCAGAACTGATGGGTTTTTGAGTACTTCAATCCTTACATCTTTGGCGAGATGTTGAAAAGAGGTTGAAGCGAGCTTGCTCAAGGCGTCTGCTGGTTTGTTTTCTGAGCGATTGATGTGAACTACCTTACATGAGCTTGTAAGTTTTGGGCTCCCATCTTGATGGCGAGGCGCAGGCCTGCCAAGAATGCTTCATATTCCGCCTCATTGTTGGTATTCTTGAAATCCAACTTGATGGCGTATGTAAATTCATGTTTCTCAGGGCTAACAAGGCGTAACCCGACTCCTGCGCCATCTTTGTTTGAGGCCCCATCAATGTATAGCAACCATAATCCGTCTGATGTATCCTTAATGGGAGTATCCACCACTTCTCAATCTTTGATTTTATCCTCTGGGACTTCTGTGATGAAGTCCGCTAGGACTTGACCCTTGATGACTGGGCGCGGCCTGTAGAGAATATTATGGCCCCCCAGCTCGATTGCCCACTTTGCTAGGCGCCCTGACGTTTCTGGCTGTTGTAGTATAGTGCCGATGTGAAAGTTAGTGAGTACTGTGATCACGTGCCCTGTAAAGTATCTGCGCAGCCTTCTAGAGGCATGTAGCAGCGCAAGTACCAACTTTTCCATTGTTGAATATCTCGTTTCTGGATCAGTAAGCACCCTACTGACGTAATATATTGGAGTCTGAACTCCATCTCTCTCCACCAATAATACCGACCCAACTGCCTTGTCCGAAGAGGACAAGTACAGGATGAGTGGTTCCTTTTCAAACGGCGTGGTCAGAGTAGGGAGCTTTATTAAACAGTCTTTCATCTGCTGGAATGCGGTTTCTGCCTCTGGCGTCAATTTGAATTCTTGCTTCTTTACGCAGTTGCGCAAAGTGATGATAAAAGGGTATGACTTTGCAGCATGGTTTGATAGAAATCGATTAAGCGCGGCTAGACGGCCGGCCAATCGTTGCATTTCTTTGATTGTTCGAGGTGACGGCATTCGCTCTATGGCTTGAACTTTCTCTGGGTTAACTTTAAAGCTGCCATTTGTGACCACGAAGCCCAAGAATTTGCCCTCTTCCAAACCAAAGGAGCATTTGGCTGGATTCAACTTCATATTCACGCTTCGCAAAGAGTGGAAAGTCTTCTGTATATCCTTTAGCATCTGGTCCTCCTCGGGACTCTTGATCACGAGATCATCAATGTAGACCTCGATGTGTTTCCCGATATCTTCAGCAAAGATTTTATCCATCAGACGCTGGTATGTTGCGCCAGTGTTTTTGAGACCGAACGACATCTTTGTGTAACAGAAGATTCCGAGGTCGGTTCTAAAAGCTGTCTTGTCTTCATCTTCCAGCTTCATCTGGACTTGGTGGTATCCTTTATAACAGTCCAAAAAACATTTCCACCTGTATGGCGCGAGAGAGTCTAGTTTTTTGTCGATCTCTGGCAACAAATGACAATTTTTGGGGTATGCCTTGTTGAGATCAGTGTAATCTACACGCATTCGCCATCCTCCGTTTGACTTCTCGACCATGACAGGGTTCGCGGCCCAGCTCTGATAGCGCACCTCTCTCAAGATTCCTGCTTTTAACAGCTCGCACACTTACTCATTCATTGCTTTAGTCTTATCTGCCCCTAAGCTGCGCCTTCTTTGCACTTTTGGTTCAACGGAGGGATAAGTGTTCAGACAATGCTCGGTAACGTCGTGCGGGACACCGGTCATATCTGCCGGAGTCCAGGCGAAAATGTCCATATTCCTGAACAAATGTTGTTTGAGGTGCGTTCTGATGTTTGGTGAGATTGCATGGCCTATCGTCACCGTTTGCTCTGGGTATTTGCGGTTTAAAACCCACTTTTCTGGTTCAGTTGTTGAAACTTTCGCCGCTTTGGTTGGGCGTGCATCCTCTGCTGACATTACTTCCACACCCGTCTCAGTTGGGAACCCGATGGCTGAGTGGGGTGTGGAGGTTACCATGTTCAGCTCTCCTTGGGTTTCTCTCCCAATCAAAACATCAAGCCTTGATTTGACAGGCATCACCATGAAGTTAACAATTGTGGTTCTTGAATGCTTTCCGTCAGACAGCGTGACGGGGAAGCTATTTGGCCTAGTGGGAAGACCATTTCGTTGCAGAATCAAACTGATTAAAGCATTGCTCATATATGATATCCGTTGTACTTCCCGGATCAATGAATACGTATTCTATTTCGTAATGACCAATAATACCGGTAATGACGACGGGGCGCGTGGCGCGTGGACCCCCGCGTACTACCGGGAAGATGACCTGTTGGACTTGCCATGCCGGTTCGAATGGTCGCTTGCCTTTATCTCTTGCGCTATATCTTGGTCAGTTGACCATGTGCGTTTCCAAGCGTCTAACCTTTTTCTCTCTTCCATCATCGTTGCGCTGAATCTAGCGTGTCTCTTGGCGCACATTCTTTACCAGATGGCTTAGCTTTCCACTTTTCAGCGCTTTTTCGATTTCTTGCCTTAAGCTGATACAGTCATCTGTCAGATGACCTGTGTCTTTGTGGAAATCACAGTACAGGTTGGGGTCCTGCCCCTTCTTGTTTGTCATAGGCCTTGGAGCCTTGAAATCATGGTTCTCCGTCATGAGCACCTCTTTTGGTGTATTGATGAGCGGAGTCCAGTGCTTTTCTCGATTCTCGTTCCTGACTGCCTTTCGATAACCAATGTGATCAATTGTGTCGTGCGCGTCCTCTCTGTATCGAGATCGTTCATCATAACCGCTGGAATGGCTGGCTTTCCATCCAGGGTTTTTGCCTTTGTTGCGCCTGTTGTTATCGCGCAAGCTTCCTTTGGAAAATCTATCTTCAGTGTAAGAGTTCTTGTTACCGGCCAATGACTCTTCAGTTTGCGCAACTATTTTTGCAGCTTCCATGAGCTTATCCCATTCCTTGGGCATTCCGTCTTTTCCTGTGATGGTCCTGATGAGGCTATCATAGCGGATGGCTTTCTTGAAGTGAGCGCGCATGAGCTGTTCGATTACACCACTAATTTCCAAACACTCCTTATTAAAGCGAGTGATGAAATCTTCTAAACCTTCGTTTTCTCTGCGCCAAATGTGCGTTACCTCAGCTGTGTCGCGCTGGTAACGTCTTTGTTGACTAAAATGGTTGACAAATTGGGTTCTGAAATCGACCCATGATGTGATTTTTCCAGGTGGGAGGCTGTCGAACCAAGCGCGAGCAGCTCCTGTGAAAGTTTGGATAAACAGATGGTACCACATAGGCATGTTCCATCCTCCCATGCAACCAACACTTGTGAATACTCTAACGTGATCATCAGGATCAGTCAGCCCATTAAACTTTCCAACTGTTAGAGGTAATTTTTCCTTTAATAGCGGCGCTAGAGCAATCTTTGGAATGAATTTTGAATGTTCGGCAGCTTCGGCTGGTCTGTAGGCGAGGAGGAAGTCTCACTCTGCTTCTTCGCTATATCCGAAGTGCTGCCTTGGCTTGTAGTATTTATGGTTCTTCTGCAAGCGATTGAAGACTAAGGACCCTTCGTCGTCTTGCCAAGTAAGATCGTTTGGGTCTGTGTCATCCCACTCATTATTCAAGTTGCGCGGCCCAAGCCGGGTTTGAACTGGGCCTCTTTGGACATTTGATGGATAGTCATAATAGCTTTCTGTCTCTCCCCGTGTGTCGCGCGTGTCATGCACGCTTGGCCTTCTCGTGGGGGGAGGTCTGTTAGTTCTTTGATGTGTGTAAAATGCAACATATAAATCACATCAATTAAGGCATAAAACTAACCCTTTTTAAGTACTAATGTTGGAAAAAGAGTGTTTTTGTCTTCCTTTTGTATTTTCAGGATGAAATGAGCTCAAATTCACAAAAGAAGCAAAAAGACAACTAATTCTAGCATAAATACAAGAAAAGGAATAAAAGTAGACTGCCCGGACCCTCAACGGCATCCTCCAAAGCAAAGAAGAGAAAACAGAAGCCTGAACACGCCCCGTGCTCAGCCAGCACGGGGCCGTGCCCAAGAAGCAGCATAAAAGACAAACTGGTAGAAGCTTCCATTGCCCACCACGGGGCCGTGTCCAGTGAGCACGGGGGCGTGGTGAAAGTACAGCAGGCGCATTAATTGTAATTGCGAATTACAATTAATGAGGAGAGAGACTGTCAGACGGGCACGGGGGCGTGTCCAGCGGACACGGGGCCGTGCCCAGCCTTCTGTTCAGCCTATAAATAGGGGTGCTTGGTTTCATTCCATCTCATCCCTTGGCACACCACCTCTCTCACACTTCATCCACCACCCACCACCACCATAACACCATCATCTACCACCATCATCCATTGTCCATCGTAGAGTGTGTGAGTCGTCTCGGGATCCAAGATTAATCGTAAGAGTTCTTGACAATCAAGGCCATGTTTGCCTAAGTCTCTTACATCACTTGGTGAAGACAAGTGTTTAGTATAATACTTTTTATTTTTAATCTTTTGCACTTTTTATTTGGTTTTGTATTAATGACTTTAATAACTAGTTGCTTATGTTGAAGGTGATCTTTCCTTATCGTTTGTCCGTGGTGTCTTGGCATTATTTTACTGTCTATATAAAATAAAAGATTTTCACCATTCATATCTCCACGGTCTATATGGAGGTATGTTGGCTACCTGGTCGGGGGTTAAGGGAACGGTTTGGTAAGGGTCTTGCCCTTGTTCAGCGTTTAGAGGTCCTGCAAGGGACCTGGGTCAAATTTAGTAGGATCTCCTTCAATGCCCATAGGTATTGGATGGCGGGGATCCAAACTCTTTGACCCCCTCATAAGTTAACTACTATTAATACTATAACCCGGCTATTTAGGACTGTATCCCTGCTGACTCAGACTACTTAGCCGAGGGTAACGTCACCGCCAAAAGCGGGGCCTACCATAATTTGCATTAATAACTTAATTCATTATCTTCCAATAATCCGACCCTTTAGGATTGTATCCTTGCTGACTCAAACTACTGGGTTGAGGGTAACGTCGCCTTCAAAAGAGGGGCCTACTACAATAACTAGGATAATCTCTTAAACAAGTGCAAAAGTGCGAAAATAATCAAAGGTTATACTAATACACGAGTCGGATCCAAGTGATTCATCTTGTCTATCTGTTTTTATTTTTATTTTATTTTTCAGCATTTAGTTAGATTTTATTTTCTTAGTTTAAAAACATTTTTCTCACTTTTTGATTTGATTAGACGTTGAGGATAAACCGGTATTAAAAGCTCTTGTGTCCTTGGACGACCTCGGTATCTTACCAACACTATACTACGTCCACGATGGGTGCACTTGCCCATATGTGTGTTTAGTGTTAGTGAATATCGTGTTTTATAAATTTAAAACTTGGCTAAAGGTGTAAAAAGGGCTTAATTATATATCTAAATTATATACACACCAACACACATCAAGTTTTTGGCGCCGTTGCCGGGGACACAAGGATTTTAAGAAAGTTAGGAATCAACGGCCTAATCATATTTTTATTTTTCTTTTTAATTTTTAGGATTTTTCTTAGTTTTTCAGCTTCTGTAGAGCTCAGCACGGGTCGTGCCCGCTGAACACGCCCCCGTGCTCAATCATTGGAACTGGCAATCCTGTTTTAAGTCAGACAGTAAGCTAAACACGGGGCCGTGTCCACTCAACACGCCCCCGTGCCCAAGATTCTCTTACTGAAAACAGAACCGTTAGATCCCGGCGGTTGGTAATTTCTGACACAAACATGAGTGATAGTAATTCTTTTTACTTTCGGAACTCTTATGGTACGTGGTGTCGATTATGTGGAGGCGAACATGAAGAATTAAAATGTTATTTTCTAAATTATTGGCCCCACTATATAGACCCACCGATTCCTTATAACCTTAAGAGGGGCGAAAGTAAAAATAAGCACTATCTCTCCCTCGAATGCGCCCAGCCAGATATTCTAGGGGAAATGCTCCTTGACGAGTTATTTCAACTAGAAGAACTAATTCTAAATTAGTCAAAGGAACTTAGGAAGGATTTTATTGATCCACCCCAAGACGATGACCATGAAGAAATGTTGGAACCGCATTCCGACAACCTCGTTGCTCCCGAAAATACCTTCATACCTAGAAAAGACTTGGACGATAGTCGTCCCTGTGCCGATTGTGCCGTGAAGGACTCTCCATCGACTTCGTTCGATGCATACATAGACCTGAGCGATTCGGCATACACCTTCTTTAACGAGAGCCCGGGAAAGGGTTGGACTTGTCCACCTAGAATGAAACTAGGAATTACCCTCACCGATAACCTCTTGCGTTCTCGCCTTAGTATAGGACAATTAAGGTATCTTAGGCACTTTGGGGTTGTCCCAACCAATCAAGAGCCACCCGATAACAGATAAGTTCCATAAAAAACTAGACAACTTCATAAAAATATAGAAACCACTCGACACGGGGCCGTGTCCAGCCAACACGCCCCCGTGTCCACCAAAAGATTCCCTTCTGATCAGAACGTCAGAATACGGACAAACTGTGTCAGAATTTCATCTGCACACGGGGTCGTGTCCAGCGAACACGGGGCCGTGTCCAGAAGGCTGTCATTTTCTATAAATGCAGCCAAGAATTCTGCACATTTGGACCAACTTGGGACAGAGATTTGAAGGAATCTTCTCTCAAACAATCCTAGGTAAGTCTAAAAGAAGGTTCCAACAACCCATCTTGTCCTTTCCTCTTCTAGCCATTTCCTTCTTTTTCATCTTTCTCCAAGAACTACCAACAAAAGTTTGAATTCTTCAACCTTTGTGGTAGGAAACAATGAGTTTTGTTCATGGAATCTTGGTAAAAACATGTTGTGTAACATTGTTTAAAGTTATTAATGTCCAAAAAGCCTACATAAATTCAGAAAATAACTTAAAAGCCCAAGATTCCTTGCTTCAAAATTCTGCAGAAAGATGAACACGGGGCCGTGCTCAATGAGCACGGGGCCGTGTCCAGATACTGTTTCATCACATAAACTGTTTTTCGGTTTATTTTTCGTAGAATGGCGAGTGAAAACAGCGAAACATCATCCGTTCATTCATCAAACAGTCGAAGGGGAAGAAGGCCCTCCGTTGAAGCTACGCTTGTGCACTATGTGATAGCATTAAGAGAAGCTCTCGACGAAATGACGTCAGTAGAGGAGGTCCTGATTGACCGTATTAACGATCTTACGGTGGGACTCGAAAGTAGCTTCCAAGAAATTAACCTCTTGCACCAGAGGTTAAATATTCTTGTAGCACCCCCGATGGAACCAATCCTTCCACAACAGGACTGGAACTTGGCACTCGGGGTTAACAACCCTACCGGGTGGGAAGACTTTCCCGCGGAACCTCCCATGGAACACCCACAAGAAATTCCAGCGGAAATCGAAACTCCTCAAACTAATGCAAATGAGCCCTCTTTTCTCCTTCCGAGGGAGGTGGAGGAGTGGCTCGCCGACATGTGAGGAGGACCACGCCCGGAAGAAGGAGTTTCTAAAAGCCTTATCTAACCAAGATTAGTAGCTTCTTAGAAATTTTGCTAATTAAAATAAAACATAAGGCTAAAACTCCATGGTTTAATATTTATGTATTTTCATCTTTAGTTTTATGTAATGTCTCTCTATGTTTGCAATGACATGATGGTTTCTAAGATTGATGGTTATTGATGAATAAAACACACTTATGGTGGTAATGGATGAAAAAGGGAACGAGAAAAATGGCCCCATGCACAAAGAACAAAGCAACCCGACACGAATCTCCATCACAGAAGGCTCAACACGGGTCGTGCCCAACCAACACGGCCCCGTGCTGAGCCACCTGCAGAAAAACGCCCAGTTCAGGTAACTGGACACGGGCCGTGGTCACCAGACACGCCCCCGTGTCCAGGCTTCAGTCTCATTTCTTTAATTTCTGTTACTGGCACCTGATCACGGGGCCGTGCCCGGTCACCACGGGGCCGTGTCCAGACTGCCAGTAACATAAATCTTTGCTTTTTAACACCACATCACACATCCAATCAACCTAAAAATTTATTTTTGGGACACATTGAGGACAATGTGTAATTTAAATGTGGGGGGGAAGCTAACACTTTGAAATTTTGCAAGTCCTAACAACAAGCCTTACACAAAACTCTATTGGAACCGCTAAACACCCCAAATTTTTTCAAAAATCCTTTCATTTTTACTTGTCTAAAGTTTAAGTTGGGAATCACAATATTAATAAGGTTATATTTTTAAAAAAATTTACAACCGAAAGCGTCGTGATACAAGAACCAACATAAGAAAATTACGAAACGGCATAACAAGTCTAGTTAAAATTGAATTATATATACTTGATCACATTAAAAACCCATTCCCACAAAAGTGAGTTTTGAGCCTTTATTGAGCATACAAATTTACATCTTTAGACTAAATGCTCATTTTTCGTTTCTTGTGTGAATAGCCGCTTGGTTCTTACAACTCTAGAACTTGCCACGACGATTCATTCCCGGTCCTTACCAACTTAAACCCAAGTAAGTAAATGATGGAGGCATTAGGACTAACCATTTTTCTTTCTACACCATTATTTTTCAATTTTTTTACCACCTACCCAAAATCCCCCTAGTTAACCCCTTTGAGCCTAAACCTTTCATTTCATTACCCTAAAACCCTTTTTACCCACCAAAATCCTTTTTATTTTTCACCCCTTATTTTAGTAACAAAGCTCGGTTTTTCGCAAGCTCGTTCTTTTATGTGACTAAAATATATATATATATATATATATATATATATATATATATATATATATATATATATATATATATATATATATATATATATATATATATATATGATGAAGTTAAAAACAAACAAAGCTATACAAACAAAAGCTTGTTTGGAGAAATACTTCAAAATAAAAAGTCACTAAAAAAAAATTCGAAAACCGACGCTTTTTACGCTTTTCGCCCTTTTACTAACCACTAACCTAACCACCCACCTTTAACCCAAGCCTAACCCTTCACCCAAAAAGTCCTCTTGATATTTACAAAGGTATAAAGTTAAAAAGGAGGAGGATTGATTGCTTGGCAAGCCTATGGAAGGCGTGAGTTCCATGCCGCTCTCGAGTGATTCACTAAAATTACACCTACGGCCGAGTGTTGAGTGATTTATTCCGTGAGGTATGTGAACTTGTATATAAATAAAAATTTTAAAAAGGCATGTTATGCCCAAATAAGTAATTTATCCTATGAGACGTTCTCAATAAATCATAAGAATAGGATTGTGAATAAATAAAAATAAAACCTAAAAAGATCTTTGGATTCCCGACACTCTATGACAAACCAAAAACTTTCTCTTCTACCTATTCCATTTGGGAGTGTAAGCCACATTTTAAAGAGTTTTGCTTGAGGACAAGCAAAAGTTCAAGTGTGGGGGTATTTGATGTGTGTAAAATGCAACATATAAATCACATCAATTAAGGCATAAAACTAACCCTTTTTAAGTACTAATGTTGGAAAAAGAGTGTTTTTGTCTTCCTTTTGTATTTTCAGGATGAAATGAGCTCAAATTCACAAAAGAAGCAAAAAGACAACTAATTCTAGCATAAATACAAGAAAAGGAATAAAAGTAGACTGCCCGGACCCTCAACGGCATCCTCCAAAGCAAAGAAGAGAAAACAGAAGCCTGAACACGCCCCGTGCTCAGCCAGCACGGGGTCGTGCCCAAGAAGCAGCATAAAAGACAAACTGGTAGAAGCTTCCATTGCCCACCACGGGGCCGTGTCCAGTGAGCACGGGGGCGTGGTGAAAGTACAGCAGGCGCATTAATTGTAATTGCGAATTACAATTAATGAGGAGAGAGACTGTCAGACGGGCACGGGGGCGTGTCCAGCGGACACGGGGCCGTGCCCAGCCTTCTGTTCAGCCTATAAATAGGGGTGCTTGGTTTCATTCCATCTCATCCCTTGGCACACCACCTCTCTCACACTTCATCCACCACCCACCACCACCATAACACCATCATCCACCACCATCATCCATTGTCCATCGTAGAGTGTGTGAGTCGTCTCGGGATCCAAGATTGATCGTAAGAGTTCTTGACAATCAAGGCCATGTTTGCCTAAGTCTCTTACATCACTTGGTGAAGACAAGTGTTTAGTATAATACTTTTTATTTTTAATCTTTTGCACTTTTTATTTGGTTTTGTATTAATGACTTTAATAACTAGTTGCTTATGTTGAAGGTGATCTTTCCTTATCGTTTGTCCGTGGTGTCTTGGCATTATTTTACTGTCTATATAAAATAAAAGATTTTCACCATTCATATCTCCACGGTCTATATGGAGGTATGTTGGCTACCTGGTCGGGGGTTAAGGGAACGGTTTGGTAAGGGTCTTGCCCTTGTTCAGCGTTTAGAGGTCCTGCAAGGGACCTGGGTCAAATTTAGTAGGATCTCCTTCAATGCCCATAGGTATTGGATGGCGGGGATCCAAACTCTTTGACCCCCTCATAAGTTAACTACTATTAATACTATAACCCGGCTATTTAGGACTGTATCCCTGCTGACTCAGACTACTTAGCCGAGGGTAACGTCACCGCCAAAAGCGGGGCCTACCATAATTTGCATTAATAACTTAATTCATTATCTTCCAATAATCCGACCCTTTAGGATTGTATCCTTGCTGACTCAAACTACTGGGTTGAGGGTAACGTCACCTTCAAAAGAGGGGCCTACTACAATAACTAAGATAATCTCTTAAACAAGTGCAAAAGTGCGAAAATAATCAAAGGTTATACTAATACATGAGTCGGATCCAAGTGATTCATCTTGTCTATCTGTTTTTATTTTTATTTTATTTTTCAGCATTTAGTTAGATTTTATCTTCTTAGTTTAAAAACATTTTTCTCACTTTTTGATTTGATTAGACGTTGAGGATAAACCGGTATTAAAAGCTCTTGTGTCCTTGGACGACCTCGGTATCTTACCAACACTATACTACGTCCACGATGGGTGCACTTGCCCATATGTGTGTTTAGTGTTAGTGAATATCGTGTTTTATAAATTTAAAACTTGGCTAAAGGTGTAAAAAGGGCTTAATTATATATCTAAATTATATACACACCAACACACATCATTCTTCCTTAGATGTTTTGCTGTGGGGGTATCTGGCGTGCCCCTTGACTCGGACCCTGAGGTGTAACCAAAGATGGTTCTGCTTGCAAGACCACTTGCTGTGCGCTTAAAGACTGATACGCAGCATTGATGGTAGCAGTTTGCTTGGCGTACCAAGAGGCTGGAGTTTCGCCTTCAGGAAGCCCTAATAGCGCCGAAATGTTTTGAGGTGGAGCCGGATTTGAAGGTCCAGCACCATTGTTTCCTGGGGTTACCGTCTGAGTGATGCGAGTGAGGCTCGCGCGGGGTCCCCCCGTGTTTGTTATTTCGATTTCGCCTACTTCTTCAGCAGGTTGGATTTGGACATTATGAATGTCTTCAACCGGTCCTGCGTTAGAGTTCGTGCCAAAACCGAAATCGGGAACGATTCCTTGACCAGCCATGATCAAGAAAACAACAAAAACTCAATGAAAACTCAGAAAAGGAAGATGAAAGTGATTATAAACTCGGTGGGCGCCAATGAAGAAACACGGAACTAATTTTAGGGTGATTAGTTTGGTTTATGTTTCTACCATAAGGGTTAATCTTCTTGTCACTTTCTGAGCTCCCTAATGATCCGATAATCCTGCAAAACAGAACACCGTTAGCTCATTAAGAGGGGAATATGGGGGTTTCCCTCTTAACCAGACTCCGGCGTGAGAATAAGCGACTGTTTTGAGGAGGAAAACGTAAGTAAAGAGTGGGAGTAGAGAGAATAGAATGAATCAACCTGTGTATGGAGATTCCTATTTATATCCGGAGAGGTATAAGAAGAGTTGGGCTGATGGGCCTTGGGCCGGAAGGCGACAAGTTAAAGGATATGCTCCTTGTCTCACTGGTGTCGACCGTTAGTGTCTTCTAGAAGATATCCGGTGCTGGCGCACCGTGATTGGAGCCACGTGTCCCGTTGTCGGCCTTGTTGTCCCTCTGCCATCAGCAAGTGAGTGGAGATCGTGGGGCAGGTGTCGCCGCCCCTTGATTGGTGCCACATAGGCGTCCTTGTGTACTCTCTGTCTCCTGCAAGTCAGACGATCGTGGAGCACGATTGAGCACAACCTGAGGGACGCTGATTGGCTCTTTTATTCTGCCACTTGTACCTTCTGAAGTGGTCTTGCGCTTTAGGCCTTTGCGACCCTTGTTGAGCACGTAACTAGCCCGCGCAGGGTTAAAGGTGTTGAAGGCTCTTATTCAGAATGCTAAGTGTTGAAGTCGATGTTCTTTCTTGTTTGGACCTCACGCGAGATCAGTGTTTGGTGGAGTAGCCTGCGCGAGTCCGAGATTGAACAGCTTGTTGAATAAGGAGTATGGTCTCGAGCGCGACCTGTAGGAAGGTCGGCGCGCCTTTTGGGACCATACCCCTTCATAACAACAATAACAACAACAACTAATAATAATAATAATAATAATAATAATAATAATAATAATAATAATAATAATAATAATAATAATACCTTTTTGTTTTCTAAACACACACCTAGAGAAAATAAAATCAAATGTGACTGTTTTTCTATTTCTCTTTCCCTTTATTTTAAAATCCGAAATCATAGACATGTTAATCAATGTGACTCTTAAATAAATAGACATAGTGCCCTACTGACATTATTCTATGATTCTAGTATTGTTTTTTTTCCTCTCGCTTAATTTAGCCTAATCTATGATTCACGATCCATTTTTTTTCTTTTATTAAAATTCCCAAATCGTTTCTGTGTTTTCCTCTGCAATAAAAAACTATCGTTTTCTTAATTAACATTTCCTCCATTCAAACTATGTAATACATGAATTTCTAACATAGTAATTTATATATATAGGGTGGGAGTTGGTTACAAAGTTTATTTTTCCTACAAAGCATAAAAAGTCATAAAACACTACAATGTCAATCATAAAACACACTCAAAACTCACAACAAAGTGAAGATTATTAAAACGCTATGTTTGTGGATTTTGTGTTGTGTTTTGGATGATAAGATTTTGATTATCGAATAACTAGCATTAGTGTGTTTTATGTTGATTATCATTTTGTGTTTTATATTCATAATTCTACAATGGTGTGCTTGAAGTTTTTATGGACTGTTAGGGTTTGGATATTGTGTTTTAATGATCTTCACTCTGTTATATGTGGGTTTTAAATGTGTTTTATGTCTGAAATTGTGGTCTTTTTTGACTTTGTACACTTTGTAGGAAAAATGGACTTCGTAGCCGAACCTCACCCTATATATAGCTACCCATCCGATAATTTTAATGATACATAAAATAGCATAACTTGGATGGCGGTTTAACCACCAAACGTATGCACTGCCTATTAGGGATATGATCGGTATCGTACAAATAACGAAAATACCGATACCAAATTTCTAGAAAAGTGAGTACCGATTACCATGCCATATCTATGTAACACCTCGTAAAATCGTGTCCAATGATGTGGTGACACGTGTAATGAACCCTAATAAAGTCAAACGTTGACTTTGAGGGACTAATTTTGTCAAAAAATCAAAAACTATGAATATGAAAGGACTGAAAGTGTCAAAATGCCTAAACTAGGCCTCTGAGTGACCCTATACAGTGTCCGTATTCTCAAATGAGCCACTTGTTGGACGAGAGGAGCCGTTTGCGTAATAATTTGAAAGTTTGCGCAATAAGGGTTAAAAGTGTCAACATGTTAATTCTTACCTCTAAGCGACCTTTTAACAAACCGAGAACTTCATTATGTTTCATCATATTCTCGGGAATGCCTAATATTGGCTATGCAAGGCTTTTATGCCTATAAGTGAAATTATGCGCAAGTTTGAAAGTTAGAGGGGTTAAAAGCGTCAACATGTTTAATTATACCTCTGAATGACCTTTTAACGAACCTCAAGCATCTTGATGTATTATAATACTCTCAAGAATGCCTAACATGGACTACATAAGGCTTCGATGCTATTAAACGATGATATGCGCAAGTTCGCGCTTTAGAGGGACCAAAAGCGTCAACTTTTGAATTTACGCCTCTCGGGGACCTTTTAAGCGAACCGGAGCATTGTAATAATTGGACATACATTCGGGGATGCCCATTATGGGCTATGGAAGGCTTAGATATCATTAAACGGTACTTCGCGCTACTTAGCGCAATTGAAGGACTAATTGCGTCAAACTGCAAATGTAGGTCGAATCGTTTGATAACGGACCTTCCGAAATATGTCCACGAGTTAAACATACCCTATTTATCCTTTATATAGCTTAGAAATAGGCTTAGAGGTTTTTGGTGCGCAAAAAATACACTTTTATGTCATGCATGGACTAAAAGTGTCAAAAAGTGCACAAGTTTGCACTTTCGCGCATACCTCGCATTCTGAACATCCCCGGGCGCCCAAAATTTTATGTAAGCACTAAAATATTTTATTTTAGTGTGTGGCATGATAAAATTCCACTCGTCGCGTGTTTTGGTCCATTTTTAGCATCCGTTCGTGTTTCGTCGTAATTAGACGCATAACGCGACCGTACGGCCAAACGAACCGACATCTGAGAGTGTTCCGAGCATATTTTGACTTCTCTAAACATTATTGACCTTGTAGAGCCTTAATCATGGCTTGGCGGGCCTCACATGTATCAAAAATGGCATTTAAGTAGGTGCAGGGATTGAAAATGACAAGCTGCCAAACTTATTTTTCTGGGCCAGACCCCAGGCGAGCCGCGTGAACCTGGGCTGTTCATCTACGCGGGCCGTGAGGCCCAGAGCTGCAATATATATATATATATTTTTTCTTTTCTATTTTGCTTGTTCACTACTCTATTCTTTTCCCAACCAATTAAATTCAATTCCTTGGGCTCCAAACCAGTTATAGCAGCTGTAATAACAGGTGTAAGGACCTGATTAATCCTCCTAACACTTGTCTTGATCCAAATTCCAACCCAAAACCTATAAATACTTAATGCTCTCATTCTTTTCTTCACACCATTTTTTTCATTCCATCATTCTATCTCTCAATCTGGAGCTTTAGGATCTGAATGGGACTTGTATTCTTGTAGAAAAGATAGCATGGACCATTTGTAAGTGTCCTAGCCTACCTTATAGTTCAGATTTATATTTTAATAACCGAAAAGTCAAGTTATCATGTAATAGCTTTGACTTTCGGTTTATACTCTCATGGTCCAGCCCCTAACCAAATTAAAAGTGGGTATAAGACCATAGTTAGGTAGGTGATTAACCCTTGAAAGGGCACCTCCTAATTCCTTCGTTTGCTTGGTTAATTGTCGGGTCAAACCGTTTAGGTAAAAAGTCAAACTTGGCAGATTTGTGGGTATTAATTAAACCATAGATTCAGCGGTTATAAATTATAATTTAACACTCTAATAACTTGGTAATGATTATTAGAACATGTCTAAGCTGGTCCAACTCGACAATTCTAAGTTTAGGGTCGGTTCACAACCGAAAATTGCAAAAGCTTGACTTTGCTTTGACTTTTCAGTTCTGACCCGATTAAGCTTGATTCTTCCATGTTTTAAGCTTCCATTTGGACCATATTATTCAGTAGTATAACTCTCTGAAGTTATATTGCATGGTTCCTTATGGTTTAAATTATACGCTAGTTTTCGCTATTATGCTTATAATCGCCCATTATGCCCTTTTGACATAAGGATGAGATTTTTAGAAATGTGAGAGGACAAAAACCTTTGTTACTGATATATAAGCTTGTTCCGAAAATTTGACATCAGTTCTTGGTCCCAAATAGGAGTTATGCTCGATATCGTAATTAGAAGCTTTTAACTAAGTAAATTGCGATATCTTGTATAAAGCATGTTTAAACTTGGATTTTGACCCAAAACTCATTACCTACTGTTAAGATATTATTTTTAGGGATTCATTTGGTTACCCGTTACGCATTTTACGCATTCGGATCGGTTTATGTAACTAGTTTACGTATGTTTGCCGAAACGGGTTTAACCTTATCATTTTTGTCTCAAAATCTCGAATGTGCTTAGTTTACCCATATTATACAAGTATCCAAACTTGTTGGGTCTAAATAACATTCTATTCCGGTCATCGCTTAATCTAGCGTATCGTACCGCTTTAGATACTTCAAGCTAGCCGGTCTAAGTCTATGACTTAAATAAGACCATTAGCATTCTGAATTTGGTTATATATTACCATCACTCCAGACTAGAGCCACCCGGTAAAAGCTACCAGAATTTAGATAGATTGGATACGACTGAGTTATTTTGCTGTGAATCAAGTATTAGCACAGGTAAATACTTTTAACTTATTTTCCCTTATACGGGCTTGGGATACGGTAGCTTAATACCGCTTGGTCGGGTGTGGATCAATCAAATGCCGGATTGTGGCTAGTAAATCCACAAAACCTGTTTTGGTACTGTTCTGTTGATGACTTAAACATTGGGGGTTAACGACCGTGTCCTGGATATATCCTTGGCTCATTCATTTGTAAATGGCCACAATAAATGCGCAGGGTGTAGGCACACACCGAAAAGATGCCAATAATAAATTATTACCCACAAGTTGGGGATAACTCCGTTATGGGTTTTAAAAGTGGTGTGTCGTTTAATCATGTCTCAGTCTCTGAACTGGGCCCCAGATGTACGGTAAACATGTAATTCAGTATACAAGATTTTTATTAAGAATTGTCCCAAGTTTTAAAAGGTTTTGTGCCTTGTGCACTTAAATCAATTTTCATAAGCTCTTTTCAAATGAGTCGGTTAAATTGTATTTACCAGTGAAAACTGACGTATTTTCAAAAGGCTAAGTGGCAGGTACTACTCGTAATAGGCTGGGAGTTGCTCGGTGTCGTAAAAGAGGATCTTGCAAATCCTTAAAGATTCCATAAAGTCTGCTAAGCTTCATTTTAAACATTCTGTAATGATCCTCCTGTGGATTTGATATTACAGACTCGTCTTTAATAAATACTTTGATATTTTCAGACATTGAGTTTGTAATAATATTTTTATATTCCTAGACTTCCGCTGTGCTATTCTGTGTATGTTTGACTATGATGATATCAACTACGTCACGATACCCCACCGGGCCCACCGGTGACATGTGGAAATATGGGGGTGTGACAGGTTTTTATCAAAGCCAACATTGAGTGAATTAAACACTAGTCTTTTGTGTTTAATCTCAATGACACAGTAGCATATTCCTTAGTCCTTTTGAGTGACTTAATATAGGAATGCTCTCATCCCTATTAAGTAAACACTGTTTTCGATTTTATGTATTTTAAATAAGTCGCCAAGCAAGGAAGCCGTTGATAGAGATTTTCCTCATCTGAAGTCAAGGAATGCCAAGCTCTACGATACGGCTGGAATAAGCATGCGACCGGTTTGGAGGAAGACCTTTATGGATTCATTCCCAAAACCAAACCCATTTGATTTGGAACCAGACATCAGAGTCCATACCGGAGGTCCCTGAGGCTTAAATTTTAAAGTCTGTACCAGTGGAGTCCATACCAGCTGGTCCCTGAGACTCCCGTTTTTTTGCTGATAACCCTTATTTCTTACCTTCAAGTTTGGAATCCCAGACTTGGATTATATCAGTCAAAACCCAATCCATGATCCATATTATTCTTTAACCTTTAAACCTTTGAATTCTACTTCTGTAACGGATCCTGATTGGAATATCTACATTATTCACTGAGGTCTTTTGTACCTTCACCGTGTATGGTAAACAAAGAAGAGAAACAATCAAATGGAGCGGGGAAGATATTAAAGAATCATTCCTTCATAATATTCTTTGTCTTTTAAGTCCTTATAAGGACCTATCTTTTTTATTTAGTCCCTGTGTGGACATACCTTCGACTTAAGACCCTATATGGGCATTTGCTATTTAGTCCTTTCATGGACATAGTATTTCATTAAAAGTCTTTTCATAGACATATTATTTTATCAGAGTCCCCTGGAGGACATAATGATTCATCATAGTCCTTTCGCGGACATATTATTTAATCATAAAGTCCCTTCAAGGGCAATTGTATATTGACATCCCTTCATGGACATGTTATATCATAAAAGTCCTTATATGGACGTATTTTATAGTCCCTTTTCGGACTTATATTTCCCTTTTGGTCCCTGCGTGGACTAGAGTTATTTAAAAGTCCCTGTGAGGACACCTGTACAGCAAAGCCCTTTTGTGTGCACGCTGTACCAATATAGTCCTTTTATGGACATGTTATTTCATTAAGATCCCTTTGGGGATACGCTATTTTGAATTAGTCCCTTTTGAGGACATTGATATTTCATTATAATCCATATTTGGATTTGTAATATTTTATAGTCCTTATACGGACTTATATTTTTCATTGAGTCCTCTGTGGACAAATATATTACTAAAAGTCCTGTTTAAGGCACTATTGTAAATTCCTAATAATCTAGGAAAGTTTTGAAAGTTTTATGTAGGTATTCATTTCGTCCCTTTATCCATCAATAGTTCTGAATTTACTCGAACTTTATCGATCAGCTGGAATATTTCAAAAAGATCCTCTTAATGGTATAACCTAGCCTATATGTTTATAAACATGGCTATGATGGTAAAACCCTCTTAAGATAATTAATCTTTGTTAACATCTGAGAACATGTTAACATTCCTGGTTGTGTGACTTGAGAGACCACACTAGCTTCCAAAAGTACTTGGATTTTTCCAAGCCACTTTATAGCCTATGTGATCAATACGAATCACGGCTATAAAACAACAGTATGAAGAATACATCAAAACATCCAATTAAGATGTATGCCATTGGGCGAAGGTGTATTCATGACAATGATATTTTTATTTTATAAACTTCTTGTCAAAAGGCGATGAACTGTGTTCGACCCTTAAAGATCACTGATCCAAGAGATCATTGATTTTGTTTTAATTGTCCTTGTGACAAGGCCTTTTGTGCCATCTAACTGCCCTTCGAGACAAGCCTTGTGCTATGTAAGGACATCTCTATGATATTGACATTGTGATCTTTATGATCCCCTATCCAAGGTAATGAGCCATGCTCAAGCCTAATAGTCTGCATGATCAATGCGATCACGACTAAAATCATCAGTACGATGATTAAATCTGACATCCTTAATGATGTTTTGCCTAAGGGCTATATTATATTGTCCATCTGAGACTAGGCAATTGTAGTCTTTTGTGATTCCTTGCCAAAGGGGGTGAGTCATGCTCGAATCCCATAAGTCTATATGATCATTGCGATCTTGACTCGTATCATCAATATGATGATCATAATATTAACATCCCTGGTGATAAAATGCCTACGGGCTACACTTTACTCTATTTGTCGATAAGACAAAGTTAGTGGTGATCTTCAAGATCCCCTGTACAAAGTGGAGGGTTATACCCCAACCCTAATAGTCTATATGATCAGCGCGATCATGACTAATATCATCAAATGCAATGATGATGTATGAACATCCATTAGTGATGTCAAGTGGGTTACCTTTGTGACAAATAAGTCGTCTTTAGAGACAATGACAGATGTAGTTTATGACTCCCTGTCCGAAGGCGAAGAACTATGTTCAAGCCTGGAAGCCTCTAATTCAATAAGATTGCGACTTATAAATTAATGTCCTTGGTGACAAATCAATGAGTTATGTTTAAAACTCATTAATGACAAGCCAATGTGCAATAATTTGTCATTCGTGACAAGTTACCATATTAAGTGTTAGCATCCCTAGTCACAGGCCTTTTGTGCCAGCATTGACAAATGTCCTCTGTGACAGGCCTTGGTGCCATATCTTATAACGTCATTGTGACAAGGCCACTTTGAGCCATATCTAATTGTCCTTTACGACAAGGCCCTCGTGCCATATAATCATCGATGTCTTTCATGACTAGGCTTTATGCCATATATTTCTGTGTCTTTCACGACGGGCATTTACGCCATATATGTATATAATTATAATAAAAGTCATTTAAGGCTAGCCTTTGGGCTATTCATAATCGTCCCTGTGACAAAGGTTGTTATGACATTATGATTCCCTGTCAGACAAGTAATGGACTCGTTCCAAACCTTAAGTGCCATTAATGGTCCTCCTTTTGTGAAAATGTAATGGATATACATTTAAATAACATTCATTAGGAATGTTTGAAAAACAATAGCCTATATGGCTTATGGATGCCGTGGTTGATCTATGTCAAGTCATCAGGATGATGACTAACGATTGCTTAACATGGTGGTTAGTACCAAGTTTCGAGTATGGCAAACTCGAATGAGGTGGATAGCAGTCGCAGTGCCATTAAGGCAACAAAAGCTAATAATGCTACAAACGTAAACCTCAATATTAATGGAGTTAATCTCCAAGCTGTAATTGACACAGCAGTTTGAAAGACCATGGAAAAGGTCATGACACAATTCAAGGAGCCAAATGCTTCTCGCTCTGAATTTCATTCAAAACCTCAATCAATTGCTCGTGAAAAGAGTTGGTTCGCACTTCGAATGTGAAGGAGGAACAAAGGAGAAGGATAACTCCCAGAAATCAAAGAAAAAGAGCAAATTACAGGCTTAATAAGAACCATCATAAGTTCAGTAAGAAGCCTGCATGTAAGAATTGCTATAAAAGACATTGGGGACAGTGTCGAAAAGGATAAAGACCAAAGCTGTATGCATCTGCAAAGGAACTGGTCTTAAGTCCCGTGAATGTAGGGACATAAAGAATGCAGTCTGTTACGGCGATGGTGAGAAAGGCCACATCAGAATTAGATGCCATAAAGCTGCCAAAGAAGGTGCAGTTAAGTCTGGAAAGGCTAAGAAAGGAAATGCCTGAACTCACCTGATGAATGTCAAAAGGCAGTACATGATGTCATCAAGTACATCCGTTGTCATCTGACAATGATAAAATTATGCTAAGTGTCCTGTTTTTAATACAGGCGATAATAAGTCTTTTATAGACCATAAGCTTGGAAAACTTATGATAATACTCAAAAGAGCTCCGGATGCTAAGTATAAGGTAGAACCTACCAATGAAACCATGGAGACTGTTTTCTCTTTCTCGGCGATGAATCCTTTTATAAAATCTAAGAGTACTCTTTCTTCGAATCGAGTACGACAATATATGTTATTTTAATTATTTTCTTTTCTCATTGATTTTTATCAACTGCGAGTGCCAACTATGCTTGACAAAAGCGCCATATGAGGATTCGCATATCCCAGTGCGTCCTATAGATTATGTCCATGCCTGATCAGTATGGAAGTTCAATGCATGGGGCCATTAAGATATTCCAATGGTCATATTGTACTAAAGTCAGCTAGTGGTGTTCAAAGAAGATATCCATAATAAAAATGCCTAAGTGGGCGCCTCTACTTAAGGCATCCGTGCACTCGTAAAACAGATATGTCATTGCATGACACAATCGACGGTAAATGTACCAAGGTCGAAGATTGAAGCTACATCTATCATATTAGGATGACTTGATTACTTCTCAGTTAAACTACCATGATTGACCTCTAGAGAGGCAAGATGGAATTAGGATTTACATCCTATTAAGAGCTGTATCTATTACAGAAGCTCTTTATCGATCGGCATCAATAGAAATGGAAGAACTAAGATCTAACTAGATGAGTTTTTGGAGAAAGGCTTGTACAGCCTAGCTCATCATCTTAAGAGCTCTGATTATGGTTGACAAAAGAAAGCGTGATGTAATACGCTTGTGCATTGGTTGTTGCAACCTAACTAAGAAACAATTAAGAATCGTTATTAGCTGCCCAGGATCGTCGACTTGTTCGACTAACCATGGGGATAGTTGATTCCTTAAGACTGATTCGGGTAGTAGTTGGAATAACTATCTCACCCTGAATAAGTTCTTTTAACCAAACACGTTATATAAGCATCAAGGTTGCTCCTCTGGAGACCTTGTTTGGGAGAAATAGCCAACACCCATTTGTTGGGTAGGAAATTGGGAAAGCTCATTTATCAGGATCTGAGATTTGCCTTAAGAACGACGGATAGGATACTATGAATCCGTAATCGTCTAAAAACTGCCAGTAATTGGCAATAGAGCAATACGAACAAGAGGCACAAATCTCTTAAAGTTCCAAATGGGGAACAAGGCTCTAACGAAAATATCAAATATGAAAGAGTACAATACGTTTCGGTATATAGAGCAAGTTAAGCCTTGGATATATAAATCATTGGAGATCATCGAATGTGATGGCAGTATAGCTCATAAGCTAAACTTGCCTAGGGACTCGGTGGAATTCACAATGTGTTCCACATCTTTAACTGAAAGAAATGCCTAGCTGATAAATCGCTATCATGAAGACGTATAGATTGATGAAAACCTGAGGTTTACGGAAAGACCTATATCGATCAAGGATCGACGGGTTAAGAAACTACGAAAAGGAGCATGCACCTATTGGATAGGCCAATTGGAATACCCGTAAAAGTCCCTAAATGACTGTGGAATTTAAGTTCAGTTTATGACAGAAAGTACTTCCATCTTTTTGAGCAAATCTCGGGGTCGAGATTTCTTTTAAGGGGGTGAGGATGTAACACCTCGTAAAATCGTGTCCAATGATGTGGTGACACGTGTAATGAACCTTAATAAAGTCAAACGTTGACTTTGAGGGACTAATTTTGTCAAAAAATCAAAAACTATGAATATGAAAGGACTGAAAGTGTCAAAATGCCTAAACTAGGCCTCTGAGTGACCCTATACAGTGTCCGTATTCTCAAATGAGCCTTTTGTTGGACGAGAGGAGCCGTTTGTGTAATTATTTGAAAGTTTGCGCAATAAGGGTTAAAAGTGTCAACATGTTAATTCTTACCTCTAAGCGACCTTTTAACAAACCGAGAACTTCATTATGTTTCATCATATTCTCGGGAATGCCTAATATTGGCTATGCAAGGCTTTTATGCCTATAAGTGAAATTATGCGCAAGTTTGAAAGTTAGAGGGGTTAAAAGCGTCAACATGTTTAATTATACCTCTGAATGACCTTTTAACGAACCTCAAGCATCTTGATGTATTATAATACTCTCAAGAATGCCTAACATGGACTACATAAGGCTTCGATGCTATTAAACGATGATATGCGCAAGTTCGCGCTTTAGATGGACCAAAAGCGTCAACTTTTGAATTTACGCCTCTCGGGGACCTTTTAAGCGAACCGGGGCATTGTAATAATTGGACATACATTCGGGGATTCCCATTATGGGCTATGGAAGGCTTAGATATCATTAAACGGTACTTCGCGCTACTTAGCGCAATTGAAGGACTAATTGCGTCAAACTGCAAATGTAGGTCGAATCGTTTGATAACGGACCTTCCGAAATATGTCCACGAGTTAAACATACCCTATTTATCCTTTATATAGCTTAGAAATAGGCTTAGAGGTGTTTGGTGCGCAAAAAATACACTTTTATGTCATGCAGGGACTAAAAGTGTCAAAAAGTGCACAAGTTTGCACTTTCGCGCATACCTCGCATTCTGAACATCCCCGGGCGCCCAAAATTTTATGTAAGCACTAAAATATTTTATTTTAGTGTGTGGCATGATAAAATTCCACTCGTCGCGTGTTTTGGTCCATTTTTAGCATCCGTTCGTGTTTCGTCGTAATTAGACGCATAACGCGACCGTACGGCCAAACGAACCGACATCTGAGAGTGTCCCGAGCATATTTTGACTTCTCTAAACATTATTGACCTTGTAGAGCCTTAATCATGGCTTGGCGGGCCTCACATGTATCAAAAATGGCATTTAAGTAGGTGTAGGGACTGAAAATGACAAGCTGCCAAACTTATTTTTCTGGGCCAGACCCCAGGCGAGCCGCGTGAACCTGGGCTGTTCATCTACGCGGGCCGTGAGGCCCAGAGCTGCAAATTAAAAGTGGGTATAAGACCATAGTTAGGTAGGTGATTAACCCTTGAAAGGGCACCTCCTAATTCCTTCGTTTGCTTGGTTAATTGTCGGGTCAAACCGTTTAGGTAAAAAGTCAAACTTGGCAGATTTGTGGGTATTAATTAAACCATAGATTCAGCGGTTATAAATTATAATTTAACACTCTAATAACTTGGTAATGATTATTAGAACATGTCTAAGCTGGTCCAACTCGACAATTCTAAGTTTAGGGACGGTTCACAACCGAAAATTGCAAAAGCTTGACTTTGCTTTGACTTTTCAGTTCTGACCCGATTAAGCTTGATTCTTCCATGTTTTAAGCTTCCATTTGGACCATATTATTCAGTAGTATAACTCTCTGAAGTTATATTGCATGGTTCCTTATGGTTTGAATTATACGCTAGTTTTCGCTATTATGCTTATAAACGCCCATTATGCCCTTTTGACATAAGGATGAGATTTTTAGAAATGTGAGAGGACAAAAACCTTTGTTACTAATATATAAGCTTGTCCCGAAAATTTGACATCAGTTCTTGGTCCCAAATAGGAGTTATGCTCGATATCGTAATTAGAAGCTTTTAACTAAGTAAATTGCGATATCTTGTATAAAGCATGTTTAAACTTGGATTTTGACCCAAAACTCATTACCTACTGTTAAGATATTATTTTTAGGGATTGTTGGAGTTATTGATCAGATTATAAACTGATCCTATCATAGAGTTCTTGTATTATTCGGTAAATGACGATAATGCCCTTTTCATGCATAAAATGAGATTTACAAATGATTTGAATGCCAAACCTTTTCCTACTGATTTTATATATTAAGTAAATTATTTTGAGCATTCAAAACTGATCAAAATCTCAGATTTCCATAAAACCCCTTAATTATCGTCAATTAGCGATTTTTACGCTATTTAGGTGCATAGTATGGTTTTAAACCATAATTAACACCTAAGACTTGTTACCTACTAAATTCTTAAACAAATTTTAATATTATTACAGTAGGTATAAGTCGTGAACTCAGACTTCCAAAAATGCCCTTAAAAGCCTATGTGAAATGACCAAAATGCCCTTTCGGGACATAGTTTGGTCATAAATGGTAAATCTCACATATGTATGATATCTTACTGATGTAATGAGATAAAATAAATATTTTTACTGATTAGAAAGTACCAGAACTTCAGTTTGTTATAAAATCTCTTTTATAAGTATTAAAATTACCAAATTGCCCTTACGGGACTTAAAATGGTTTTAAATACTTTTTGGGCATATATGTTGACATCCTACCGATGTATTGACATATTCTAAGCATAATAACATATGGAACTTGTATATGATTCATTTGGTTACCCGTTACGCATTTTACGCGTTCGGATCGGTTTATGTAACTAGTTTACGTATGTTTGCCGAAACGGGTTTAACCTTATCATTTTTGTCTCAAAATCTCGAATGTGCTTAGTTTACCCATATTATACAAGTATCCAAACTTGTTGGGTCTAAATAACATTCTATTCCGGTCATCGCTTAATCTAGCGTATCGTACCGCTTTAGATACTTCAAGCTAGCCGGTCTAAGTCTATGACTTAAATAAGACCATTAGCATTCTGAATTTGGTTATATATTACCATCACTCCAGACTAGAGCCACCCGGTAAAAGCTACCAGAATTTAGATAGATTGGATACGACTGAGTTATTTTGCTGTGAATCAAGTATTAGCTCAGGTAAATACTTTTAACTTATTTTCCCTTATACGGGGCTTGGGATACGGTAGATTAATACCGCTTGGTCGGGTGTGGATCAATCAAATGCCGGATTGTGGCTAGTAAATCCACAAAACCTGTTTTGATACTGTTCTGTTGATGACTTAAACATTGGGGGTTAACGACCGTGTCCTGGATATATCCTTGGCTCATTCATTTGTAAATGGCCACAATAAATGCGCAGGGTGTAGGCACATACCGAAAAGATGCCAATAATAAATTATTACCCACAAGTTGGGGATAACTCCGTTATGGGTTTTAAAAGTGGTGTGTTGTTTAATCATGTCTCAGTCTCTGAACTGGGCCCCAGATGTACGGTAAACATGTAATTCAGTATACAAGATTTTTATTAAGAATTGTCCCAAGTTTTAAAAGGTTTTGTGCCTTGTGCACTTAAATCAATTTTCATAAGCTCTTTTCAAATGAGTCGGTTAAATTGTATTTACCAGTGAAAACTGACGTATTTTCAAAAGGCTAAGTGGCAGGTACTACTCGTAATAGGCTGGGAGTTGCTCGGTGTCGAAAAAGAGGATCTTGCAAATCCTTAAAGATGCCATAAAGTCTGCTAAGCTTCATTTTAAACATTCTGTAATGATCCTCCTGTGGATTTGATATTACAGACTCGTCTTTAATAAATACTTTGATATTTTCAGACATTGAGTTTGTAATAATATTTTTATATTCCTAGACTTCCGTTGTGCTATTCTGTGTATGTTTGACTATGATGATATCAACTACGTCACGATACCCCATCGGGCCCACCGGTGACATGTGAAAATATTTACATATATGCACGTTGTACGTTTGTATATGAACATGGTATTTAAATGAAGGCTTTATCTCACTAAAATATAACGATTTTTCATATTTTCTCACCACATTTACAAAGTAAAATGTTTAATTTTATCACTTGATATAAGAATTATATTCTGTTATCATTTAAAATAACATTTTGTCATGATAGTATTTGAAAGTGTGATGTGACATTGCTTTTTCATGTTATACGTCAGTTATTACATGCTACCGGATAGTGGATAGTTATTTACATGTAATAATGATTAGAATATAAATAAAAGAGAGACTCAAATTTATTTTAAGAAACCCTTAAATTAACTCGAGATTGATTCACAAATTTTTGGGTTTATATCTGGGTATAGACAGAAAATGAGGGACTTGTGAGTAAAAGGATAGAGCCAAAAGGACAAGGTCATGAAACTAGGATTAGTTGTTGTCTCCCATTATACCACTACACACTACTATACTCCAAAATGCATCAAATATATGTATATTTGTGTGATCGATCTTTTCACTGTTCCTTGGGAAGCAAATAGTTTAAACCCCAGTACTCAGGCAGTGAGCTTTGGATGTAGTGATACGGTCGCCTTGCCTCCATACACACACTCTTTCACACACACACACATGAAATATTAATTCATCATCTTCTTCAATTCTTCTATGCACATTAAACCTACCGGTTTACCATCTTTACCGTAACTTAGGCACACAATATTCATAAATGGATGTGAACAAACTTAGAGCATCAATTGATATTCATCGAATATTTTGTGAGATTGATATGATTGGGTGGTTCCACTAGTGACACGATGAAACTCCAATGGTCCGTCAATGATTCAAATTTGTCATTAAAAAAATATATGGATTAATTAGCAATAACTAGGGTTGCAAACGAATCAAACGTTCGGCGAACAGTTCGTGAACCGTTCGGCGGGAAGTTTGTTTGTGTTCGTTCGTTTATTAAACAAACGGACACGAACAAGAAATTTCGTTCGTTTAGTTAAATGAACAAACATGAACAGAGGTCGTGTTCGTTTGTTTATGTTCGTGAACTTTCGGTAACGTGTCCGTTTGTGTTCGATAGTTCATTAGTGTATCTAGTTTTTGTATCTTTTTAAATACTTCAAAATTCCGACAAATTAAATATCTAATAAGTGTCACTGTATTATATATTCTCTTCATGAAACGATAGTTTGTGTTTGCTTGTTTCCATTTGTGTTCATGAACATTAGTTTGTGCTCATTTATGTTCATCAACGTTCGTTTTTGTTCGTTGCCTAAAATTAACAAACAAACACAAACGAACACGAACAAGTTCATTTCCTTAACAAACGAACACGGACATATATAAAATCTCGTTCGATAAGTTCATGAACGGTTCACAAACACGTATATTTCTTAACAAACGAACACAAACAAAGTCTTGTTCGTATTCGTTCGATTCGTTTACAGCCCTAACAATAACCAATTTTGAGCTATTTAACCTGGATATACTTAGAGAGACAATGATGTAGGTCAAACTTTTTTTAATACAATTCATATATGATAAAAGGAAAACACAATGAACAGTAAATTCATATATGATAAAAGGAAAACACAATGAACAGTAAATTCATATGATAAAAAAATAAACCCAATCAACATTAAAACATTAAATTTGGGGTATATTAAAATATGGGGCATGGGGTGGGGTTGTGGCATGGGTTGGGTACAAACTCCCAAGTCACCACCGGGTGGGCTTGGGTTTCGGCGTGGCCCCTTGGGCGGGGGTTTCAGCTCGGGGGCGGGGGTTGTGGCGTGGGTTGGGTACAAACGCTTAAGTCACCACCCCGGGTGGGCTTGGGTTTCGGCGTGGCCCCTTGGGCGGGGGTTTCAGCCCGGGGGCGGGGGTTGTGGCGTGGGTTGGGTACAAACGCCCAAGTCACCACCCGGGTGGGCTTGGGTTTCGGCGTTGCCCCTTGGGCGGGGGTTTCAGCCCGGGCGTTGGACGGGGCTATCAATATGACATGGCGGGATCTCATTGGCCAAGACAAGTAGTCGTTTGGCCTTACCGTTGGCCAACGGCTATGTGTTTAAAAAAAATTATTCACTATAAATACTCACACTTCTATTCATTTTTTTACCACAACTACTCCACCTCTTCTATAATCATCTCTATCTTATTTTAAAAAAAAAATCTCATCCAACCAAAATACGAAAAACGAATCCTCATAATTGTGGTTTTGACACGAACAATCCGTGGGCATTATAAGAAACACCTAGGCAGCATCCAATCGTCCAATTGCTCCCTTTTTAATACACTCCACGATGCCGGATATGGCTGGTTACGCATCATTTATCTCGAGTCGTTTGAAGAATGATGTCGGTCGAAAACACCAATGCCTTTCGCGCAACGCGCGTTATTGAAAAACACTAGTAATAATAATCAAACAACAAACAGTGACACCGTTTTGTAATATAAAAAAACTAATTTAGTTAATATATTATTTTCTTAAATGTTATGGTATATTGGGACATGTTAGTTTGGGGCGGCGGTTGAAGTGTATGAAGTCGGTTGCAAAACATGTGTTTATTAATTCATTCATGGATATTATTTAAAGGGTGTGATGTAAAGAGATACAACTATTAAGTTAGTCAATGATATCGTATGTTACTTTTGTAGGGTTATATAACAAGGTATACACCGTATCAAGATTGTTTTTCGAATGCTTAACTTTATCCAAACTTTGATCAAAATATTTGTTAAATTATACACCGACTCACAAGTGTTTTTTAACTTATGATTTCAATTCATGTTTTGGTACTAAAAACCTGATGTAGATAAAATAACAGTCTAAAAGTAGTTTCTAATCAAAGATCCGATACCATCTACTGAACGAATTGAAGATTTAAAGCAGCTTTGCATACTCATCTCTTCACCATGTTGCATCCTTTGTGGTGACCTTACATATTCTTCAATTTTCTGCTTTAGTTGTATGTCTGTGGTGACCTTACATATTCTGCAATTTTCTGCTTCAGTTGTGTGTCTGTGACTGGAATCAGCATGTCTGGTGTAAGATGTTAACAAAAATCGTTAAGTAAGAAGGCCATAGTTTGTGCTAAGGTTTGGTTCCATGTTATTTCATATACTCTATATCCCATGGGCGGATTTAGCATTGTGGCAGGGTTACCCGTGCTACCCCTCAACTTTATCTTTGAAGTGTAATTTCTTTTTCGGTTTCATGTGTTTTATATACGGGATACACCTAAACAAATATTAGGATACCCCTTAATGTTCGTGTTGAACCGGATGAAAAAAGAACAATGGTGTAGCTAAAATAAAAGAGTATAGTTAGGTGTAGCGTTCTCTGATTTTTTTTATATTGGCAAGTCGATGGAGGTGGTGTGTGCAGGAAAGTATGATGAAGATGAAGAAGGTTTAGGGGCTGTTTGTTTACCTCTTAACGAGGCTCTTAATGGTTCAGACTTCTTACTGGTTCAGCACTTAATGGTTCAAACTGTTTGTTTCATGAGCAGATGTCTGAATGGTTCAGACATTTGTCTTTGAATGGTTAAGTATTATACAGAGTCTGAATGGTTAAGACCTCTAATCTAAATTGGTCAGACATTTGCCTCTGAACGGTTAAGCATTATACATGCTCTTAATGGTTCAGACCTCTTACTGGTTCAACACTTAATAGTTCAGACCTCTTACTAGTTCAACAATTAACCATTTAGATGTGCCAAACAGCCCCTTATAGTATTTAATATCTTTGAGAAGAGTACCATTCTTTTAATGCCTCATATTTTTACTGGGAAAACAACTTCTTTTAATAGTTAATTATTATTTCTATAATTTTATCATATATTTTATACTTTTTCTTTTACATATACTAATTTAGTTTTAAATATTCTATAAGTTAAAAGCTAAGTACTATTTTTCCTAAAATTTAAAATATTATATTTGGAGGTTTCATTTTATTTGATACGTATATGTGAATTTGATTTTGGATTTGTTTTATATAGTAAGATTATTTAAATATCTAACTTATAATAAAAGACTCCAAATAATGTTATATGTCATTCTATTCTTCAACCTCCTAAATTTTATTTATATTTGTTTAATAAATTTCTTTTAATATTAATATTAATTAATAACCAATATATAGATATCACTTATTTTTATCCTTATCTTTATCTAAAACTAATAAATAACTTTAATTTTGCAATTTAGACCCTTTGTTTTTTTACTTTTAACCCATAGTTTTTCTTCTTTTGCAATTTAATCTTAACTCTTTTTTATTTTCAATTTTGGTCCACCATACTTTTCATCTTTCCCAAGTTTTTCGTTTCGTTCTAAATTTTGTGAGTTAACGAACCGCAACGTGCGTGTGGGGTTCAACATTTTTTCGTATATTTTTTTCCTGTTTGACTGGCCCGTCGCGTCACATCTATTTTTCTGCGTTTAACAATTTCGACCAACACGCGGGTCCTAGATGGACTTAGTTACTTTTTTCTATGTTTTACGTTTTAGTTTAATTTCTCAGCAACGAGCGTGCGTGATTCAAAGATTTTACGTTTACTTTTCGCTCGGCGTTATTTTTATCCCGTTTTTGTTTATTTTGTTTTTACGAGCCATTCCAGTGTTGGTGGTCGCTGACAATGGTATAGTATTGCTACTACTTAACACAGTTTTATGATAACCGCTGCAACGCAGGGGCTTAATACTAGTTATAATTTATAAATTAGTCTGCGACATTTTATTGTCCAAAATGATTGCCTTATTTCTTTTTTGCTTTTGTTCTTTATTTGAGAAGGCCACATAAAGATACTTACAACCAATCCGTTTCCAATGTTGAGATTTTCACTTTTTAATTTAACTTTTGCTTTAATGATGTGAGTATGACGCAATAATCCAATATTGCGAGTAGGTGTCTGATCTAAACTACACGAGACAACTGAAGTAGTTAGGAACTCACAAAATTGTCGAAATATATATTTTTTTATGGTAATCGCTCTTTTTTACTCTTTTTTTAGAATCAAAATAATTATTAAAAAATGTATTGAGTATATGTTTCGGATGCTTTTTACATAAATATATTTTCACAAGTTTATAATGGATTTGGTTAGGCCATTTGGGGCACCAACGTGATGAAGATCGAGATAGCGTGGTCACTATGGTGACCATCATGGTAGTGGTAGGTTGGATGGTTGTTTTTGTAATTGGTTAGTTTTTTGTGGTGAATGAGATGACATTGTTAGAATTAAGTGAAATAACATGATTTATAATTTGTTGGTTGTAAGTGATGGTGTGTTGGGATAAAAGATGCCCCGCCCCCCTAAAAATCATGCATTTTCTATCAGTTAAATTATGTATCGAATAAAAAGAGGGCATTAAACGAACTAGTTATTTTGAAATATTTCAAATGGAGTGACACCACCTACTATAATAAAGAGTGATATGATTTTGAAATCTTTCAAAAAGTCGTTAATAAATTGCAAGAAAACCACCCAGATTAATACAGAGTAATATGATTTAGAAAGGTTATTAAACGACCAATTTATTTTGAAACATTTCAAAAAGTTTTTCTCACACATGAATTAATAAAATAAACAACATTTTTATATTTAATTATGGTTATGGTATTATGGCATGAATAGAGAGGGCAACTCGGTTTATTATCCAAAATTACAGGGTTCAATTATAAACGGAAGAGAGCCGGACACAGCTAAGAGATTAAAGAAAACATATTGTAAAGGAAATATAAATATAAGCAACCCTAAGAATATTGTTGTATACTAATCTTTTCCATGTATACTAGGCTCAATCATCCACAAATAAAACTTCTCTTATGAAACCTGAGATTCCAGCAATGAAACCTCAGAAGCCACGAGCAGACTGCTGGAAAAGGAGACTTCGACAAAAGAAAAATACAGAAAAAAGAAAAACATGCCCTCCTAGACAACTCCAATAACATCCCACAAACACAAACCTTTGAAGCCCAAATATGAATAAATAAATATGTTGGTTAAAGAATTTGATGTTTAAATTATTATTTTCAATATCAGGGTCGGCTCAATCATTTTTGTGGCCTAAGACGAAGTAAAAACTCGAGGCCTTTTTCGAAAAAAAAAAAAAAAAAAAAAAAAAACCACTATTTGAGAAAAACCTTCCTCCTTTACTCGGGGTTGGGACCGGTAAAATAAACAAAAAGGCTTTGGACCGGCAAATTTATGATATCTATTTGACATTGTAAATCTATCATAATTAATAAATTATATCACAGATTCACAAATCACACTCAACACAGATTTCAATTAGGGCTAACTACTAAGGGCTTCAAAAACTAGCAAAGTAACTTCGATTAGAGAATTAGGGCCTAATATCACAGAACTAAATTGGTCAATTAGAGAAATAGTAATTAATGTACCTTAATTTTGAATCGAAGACTTCAATTTCGTCACCTCTTAACAGCTTCATCTCAAAGGCTTTCGGTTTCGTCACTAAAGCCTTAGAATCGCGAACAGAGATTGAATGAATAAATAGATGAATGTTGATGAATTGTGGTAGAATAATAGTCAAACATAGAACACTTTTCGAACTCATATGACAAAACAATGAGCTCCATCTTATGGCCAGAAGATAATTTCTGTTAGAGCTTATGAGATCGTTGGTACTTGTGCTGGATTAGTTTGATAGTAGTTTGTATGCATTTTGAATGTTTAGGGGGTTATTTTGTAATTATCTAGAAGTTGTGATCCTGACTTGGTGTAGTTAAGATTCCAGCAAATTTATAAATTTGCTGGCAAGTCAGGAGTCTAGTATAAATACCCCAAGCATTGTAACTTATTCAAGCTTTTGGCTCTTGGTTGAATCAAGTGTTGTTTACATTCATATTGTGCTTAGATCTGATTTCCAAGGTTATTCATTGCTATATCTTTCTGTTTGGATTCAATACAACACTAGTTGTATTCATCAATCCATTAGCTTCATCTTCATTCTTGATCTTTCTTGACTTTTCATAGTTCATACACTTAATCAATAGGTGTTTTGGACTAAAACAACCAACCACTGTGATCCGGATACGTTTTGGGATCTACAATTTGGTATCAGAGCCTTTGTGCTCTTGGTTGTTGTGTTCTTGTTGAGATTTTTCATTGTTTTGAAGGTTTTTCAAAGTTTAAAGGTTTTTCAAATTTTCGGGCTTAAAATGGATTGATTTGGTGTGTTTAATCGATAGGTTGTTGTTAATACTTGATTAGGGAGTTATTTTAGTCATTTTGGTGCATCAAAACATGGTTTTTGGGCTGTTTTTGAGTGATTAGAGGGTTTTAGTTCGTGTTAAACCCTCTGGTCAGCGAAATTAATTTGAATACAGCGAAGAATATTTGAACACAGCGAATTTATTTCTTGAATATAGCGAACTCAGCGTTGAATATAGCGAAATAATTCGAATCGCTGAGTGTTTTGTCGCATAATCATCAAGTTCGCCGACCATTGTTCGAGCGAAATTGCTGATCATCTGCGAAATAGCACCATTTGTCCCTTAAGCGAAATTATCGAAGGCGACTTCGAGAACCGTGCTAGCGAACCACAGTGTTCCTATCACGGTTACCGGCGAAATTAACCTAACCGCTGTTTGTGTCTGTTTTGTCAGCGAAGATAAGTTGATCGCTCGTGCAGGATCACATATCTTACCAGCGAAGGTCAGCGAACCAGCTAGCGAAGATCGTTGATCGATATTGTTCATTGGCGAATTTAAGCTCCTGTTGGCGAATTTAAGTCTGTTCAGCTCACGTTTGTCAAAATCAAGGAAAAATGTCGCTAAATCAACTAAGTCCAATTGCTCAAGCGGAACTTGAAACTGGAACCACCACTCGCCCACCAAAGTTGAAAGGAGCGGAAGACTTTAGCACTTGGAAAACTCGCATTCAATCGTTCTTCGAGTACACGGATTACAATCTGTGGCTCTCTGTTACTGCTGGACCTCACATTCCGACGGTAGTTAGAGGAGATGCAGTGGTTGCTAACAATGATGCTACTACCTTCACTGACGAAGACAAGGCTCTCATTCAACGTGATCGTCGTGCACACGCTGCTCTAACCATGGCCTTATCAACAAACGACTGCAACATGTTTGAAGAACACCGAACTGCAAATGCACTCTGGAATGCATTGATCGAGTACTATGAGGGAAATGAAGAACTGATCGAAAGCAAGAGAGATATGGTGCAGAAGCAATACGACATGTTTTGCGGAGTCCGTGGAGAAAGTTTGTATGATCACATTAGTCGCTTCCTAAACATGATGACCAAAATGAAGAAGGCAGGAAATCCTGTTACCAATCGCGCTGCAATAAAGAAGCTGCTTGATTCGCTCCCCAAGGAATGGAGCCTGCAATGTATGATGATCAAGAAGGATTTTCTCAACAATCCTAATCCTGTCACTCTGTCAGATCTGATCAACACCCTAAGAGCCTTTGAAATGGATGTTAACAAGAGAGAGATGAACACTGCTGGATATCAACCTAAGGCAACTCAACCTTCAGCTGGATTGAAGAATGTGGCATTCCTCGCTTCAGGGGGCATCACTCCACAAGCTTCTGACTTAATCTACGCAAATGCTTCCGCAAGCGCATCTAAAGCTCCACAACTTGTTGAGAAGACTATCACTGTTGATACTCAAGCGTTGAAAGTATCCACTGAAAATGTGGCACTCTTCAACACATTTCTGAGCAGCTACGAAGCCCTAATGTCTGGGGAACTGAAGAAGGAGATGTTTACTGCTGAAGACATGTATCAGGTTGATCCAGATGATATGGAAGAAATGGATCTGAAATGGCAAATGGCCATGATCACTCTGAGGTTAAAGAAATTTCAAGACAAGACAGGCAAGCGATTGGGTCTTGGAAAAGCTGGCTTTGACAAATCTAAGCTGAGGTGCTACAACTGCAAGAATCTAGGACACTTCAAGCGTGACTGTCCGTTGTTGAAAGAAGGAAACAGTGAAACTACTCCTGCTGTTAAACAAATCACTGTTGAAGAGAACAAAAACAATGCATCTCCCAGCACGCCAAAGGCTTTAGTTGTTGAAGACTATGATTGGAGTGAAGAGATCACTAAAGCAAAGGAGCAAGTCAACAAAGCCCTGATGGCCAAGATCACAGGTGTAACACCTCGAATTTTTGTGTCCAATAATGGGTTAACACGTGTCATTTGTTTACACGTGGCATTGATATTAAATAAAGGACTAATTTTGACAAACCTTGAAAGTATATAAATTCGAGGGTTATAAATGTCAACAAGGGTAAATATACTGTATAGTAACCCTAAATAACGCTTGTACCTTCAAACGAATAAATCATAGATCGTACGGAAGCGAAACGCGGAAGAAAGTGAGAGATTACGAGCTACAGGGGTTAACTGTGTCAACATGTTTAATTATACCTCTGAGTGACCCTTTAACGTTCCCAAGGCTTCGTAACAGTATTATACGCTCACTAGAACATACTGTACAAATTCCGCGAAGTTCCGTCTTAAAACGAGAGAGTTATACTCAAATTCGTATGAGAACGGTTAAAAGCGTCAATAATGAAAGTTAAGGCTTTCTGAATAATTAATAAACTAATCGGGGACTTAACAACGCGGGTAAATAACACGAGGTCCTTAGTTGTAATTAACCGAGGGCCAAACCGCAAAGTTACCCCTTCAAACCCGAAAGGTCAGGTAAATCATTACGAAAGATTTCGTTATTAATTACCAGATTCTGATAATCATTTCAAAAGATTTAAAATTTCTGGAAATCAAGCCTCTCGCGACCCGCGTTAAGTAATAGCCTAAGTGTAGGCGGGCCGCGAGCTTCCTGTTTTACGCGCCTGTTATTTGGATCTTAGGCGACCCGCATTAAAATGGCATGGAACTTCCATGCGGGCCGCATTAGACGCCCAGATGCAGAAAGTTGTAACATCTTGCCTTTTGGAGCCTTTGAACGACCAAACAACCAATTAATGGAGCATGGGTGCCCCCTACTCGACCCATATCACTTAGGGACACCTGCCCATGATCCATGATCAAATGTAGACTGAGTTTTGATGATCTTGAAGGCTTTTGAACACTATAAATAGCCACATTGGCTCATAAGTTCACCACACCTCAAACAACTCATCTCCTGATCATTCTAAGCTCCCAAGCATCCATTTCTGCTCTCTAAGCAAGATACCACTTCTGTAAGTCGTTCATAACCATTTTGGTCATACATTTCCATAGTTATAGCTTATAAACACAACCGTCGTAACTAACGGTTGTCATTACAATAACTTGCAAATGGTTCAGTCTTATGACGGATCAAAAGTAGTTTTGAGTAGGTAATTATGTGGGTAATAAACCTCTAAAAGGGTTCCCCCTGATCACCCCTCTAACTATGTCAAATATCGAGTCAAACGTGCGGTTAAAAAGTCAACAGAAAGCTATTTTAGCGATTTATGCATAATCTGTAATGTACATGCTATGGAACCTGTTTTGACAATCATAAAACATGATAATAAGTATATAAACTTGTTTGCGCTCGTTTGAATCGACCGTTTGCTATATTGAACCGGTTCGGAGCCGAATGTCGCAAAAGTTTGACTTTTGCATTGACTTCAGTTCTGACCCGTTTTAGTGAGGTATAGATATACCTTTGGACTCTCTTAGGACCAGGTTACATGATGGTATAAACCTCTGTGATCGGTTCATGAGTTATCCGAGTCTTTTACGCAATTCCGTTAATCGCCTAAAAGTTGACCGTAACGCCATTTTGAAAATAAAACGAGTATTGCGGACACGTGAACGGACCAGAACCTTGCTTATTAAATTATAAGCATGTCCTTAAAGTTTCACGTCAATCCGAGGTCTAGAATGAGAGTTATGCTAAATGGCGCATTTAAAGTAAACTTTAGTAATTAACGGCGCGATTAGCATAACACCTATCTAAACCAAGTTTTCGTCACCAAAACTTTTACCCACTGTATTAAAATAATATTTTGGGAATTTTAAAGATTTTTAATAAATTTTACCTTGCTCATAACCTGCGGTTATGGCTACGGTTCGGTAAATACCGAATATGCCCTTTTCGGCCAAAACATGAGTTCTACGAGGTCTTTTGACCCGATTCCAGTTGCTACTGGTTCCAAATAATAAATAAAGTATTTTAAGCTTTATAAGCTGTACGAGAAACTCAGATTTCCTGTAGAACTCGAAAAGCCCTTTTTTTAAAGTCTTTAAATTTACCGAAAAGCCCCTACGGGGCATAATATTAACTTAAACTCGTTACGGGCATCACGGAAGGTATCCTACTGATACCACAACCTCTTTAAGGCATATTGACTTAGGAAATAAGCGTACGACTCTCATGGTTAACCGTTTCGCCTATTGCGCCCACGGTTCGGCTTATGAAACTAGTTTTCATAAATTAGCCGATACGGGTCAAATTATATTATTTGAACCCCAAAATCCAGAGTGTGAACCATAAACCCATATGAAACAAGTCTCTGAACTTGTTGGGTCAGAATCACACTCCATTCTCGGTTTTCGCCTTTTCGCGCGATTAAACCATATCTATATATATCGGAACCAACCGGTCTAGGCTACGGCCATTATAACGACTCGTTAGGATTCTAAGAGGTTAATTAAAACCTTCGTTCCAGATTAGGAGCCCCAGTAAAAGCTATCGGTGATTTAATCCAAATTAAGGAAATATACTTGCAAAGGTAAATACTTTAACTTATTTCCCCTATATGGGCTTGGGTTACGGTATGTTAATACCGCTTGATTGAGCATTATATTTTTCAATCGCTTAGGTGGTTAATTAAATAATATGATCGGCTCATTTAAACAGTTTTGTTTCTTAAAAGCCTTTGGGGGGTTTAATGACCGTTGTCCCGGATATCCTTGGCATCATTTTACGAAATGGCCACGACCATCGACATCCCGGTGTAGGCGTACACCCGGTATATATTGTCGACATTAAATTAAAAGACGTAGCCGTTGGTTTTTATACTACGGTTTTACGCAATGTGGTGTGTCTATAAATCTTTAACCCGGCACGACCCGGGCTACTGAACGCATAAAAGAACATGTAAAACGTTCACAAGATTTTAATAATTTTCCCAAGTTAGAAAAGAGTTTGTGCCTTGTGCATTCAAATCAATTTTAATAAACATTTTTAAATGTGTCAGTTGAATGTATTTACCAGTGTAAACTGACGTATTTTCCCCAAAAAGATTAAGTGCAGGTACTATACGAAATTGGCTGGTATTAGCTGCCTAAGCATCACGAATAGTCTCGCAAACTCGATGCCGTATCTGAATGAACAATATTTTATTATTATTTGATCCGCTGTGGATATATTCGACTTCTGTAATACATTTGATATTACAACCAGAGGTTGAAGTATATATTTATCTTTAAAGCTTCCGCTGTGCATTTATATAATTGTGTGGTTTGACTATATTGTTGCCAACATCGTCACGGTAATCCCCCACCGGGCCCACCGGTGAGACACGTGGAAATCGGGGTGTGACAGGTTGGTATCAGAGCCAACATTGAGTGAATTAAACACTATCCTATTGTGTTTAATCTCAATGACACAATTGCACATACTTGAGTCTAGACAAGAACTTAGGACAAAATTGGAATAACAATTCGAGGAGGAATAACACAATTTTGTCTTTTCTTTTATTATTGGTATTTAAAGATTTATAAAGCAGGAAAATGCCACCTGTTATATTCCGAGGAAGAGGAAGGGGAAGAAGAGGCAGAGGAGAAGTCGTGACACATCACGATAACGAAGCTGGACCATCTGGTACAAGACATCCTTGGATGACACGGAGCGAAGAGCCACAACGACGAAGAGATCTTTACGAACCCGCGAGGCATTCCACCTCGCACAGCTCGACGCCATCTTATCGGCACTCCTTTGGGCCAAACTCAGAGAATGATCCCAACAACCCACAACCTTCCTTCATACCTCTACAACGTTCGGTATCGCACCGAAATTACGACGACCCTACTCCCTACTACATAGGTCAGTTTAATCCAGCTGACTACATACAGGAACCTTCAGGTTTTGTTCCACTAGGGCCACAAGATCACTTCTCCGAGGACCATATGGATGAAGATACTGATCCAACTGAACCTGCTCGTGGTACGCCCACGCATCCGATAGAAGTCTCTGATGGGTCATCCTTCCATGGCACACCCTATCAGGGACCAGACAGTTTCCAAGCGTTGTTCGACCGACATGAGTGGTACTACACGCCACCTCAACAGACATCACAACAACCGCGACATCCACAGGATCCCTCTGAGGATTCACGCTTTGTGGCAGTTACGCCACCACCTCCGCCACCGGCGCAACCAGTAATACCTGATCCGCCAAGGCGTAGGAGGACAAATGCTCGTATGTCTACACGAGGAGGAGGGGGTATCCACTTCAGCACTCCTCGACATTCTAGTAGTAGCCACTATCCGCCACTACAAGAAGAAGGACCTTCAAGTCCTATATAGGAGGCGAACTCCGCACCAGCTGCACAAAATTCGCCACCATTTGGGTATGACCAACCCATACCTGCTTACACGGGTCCAACGGCTTATAACCCGTTCGAACCGTCACAAGCACAATACAACTACGGCTATGAGCGCGACCCATATGCGGTGTCGGCAAGATATAATGCGCGCTACCCTGACGGAGCACATGGAAACATGGGACCACCGGACTACTCAGCTCATGGGTATCCAATACCTCCCAGACCTCCAGTTCCGCATCAAGCGCCACAACCACGTTTCTCTCCTCCTGAACAGGAAGAAATACTCCATCGACTAGATCGTGTGGAAAGAGAGTTCGAAGAAGAGAAAAAGAGCCACCGAGGATTTCTCAAAGGCTTGGCGAACCTACTAAAGGGCAAAAAGAAGAAACGTGACCATTAGCCCTTAATAGTTGTACTAATGTAATTTCTACTTTGAAATAAGTCCCTACGTGGACATTTATCGTATTTCAGTCCCTACGTGGACTTATCTTTTAGTCCTTGCATGGACACTTATCTTATGTTAGTCCCTGCGTGGACTTGTCACTTATTTTAAACCTCTATGGAGGTATGTACTATTTGAAAGACCCGTTTAGGGCAATATGTAATTGTATTTGAGATTATGGAATGCATGTTATGAGTTTTGTTTTAATATGTATAAAATAAATCAAAACCATTCCTTTTATATTGATCTGCCTAGATAAAGAATCTTAAAAGGTGAAACCTAGCTTGGTGTCTTTTAAGATCCAGTTAAGATGGTACGACCTAATTGAAAAGATTCTGATTCCCTGTTAACCTCTGTACGCATGTTAACAATCATGGCAGATGTGATTCGTCAAAATCACGCACGTCATTCTTATACAATAAATCCTTTAAGGATTTCAACACCCCACTAAATGATTTATAAATCGTGGGTTAAATCACCAATGAAGGTGATCAATCTTATTAAAACATCCATTAGTGATGTAGTGCCTACGGGCCAATATTATTAAAACATCCATTAGTGATGTAGTGCCTACGGGCCAATATTATTAAAACATCCATTAGTGATGTAGTGCCTACGGGCCAGTATTATTAAAACATCCATTAGTGATGTAGTGCCTGCGGGCCAGTATTATTAAAAACATCCATTAGTGATGTAGTGCCTACGGGCCAACCATATTAAAACATCCATTAGAGATGTAGTGCCTACGGGCCAACCATATTAAAACATCCATTAGAGATGTAGTGCCTACGGGCCAACCATATTAAAACATCCATTAGAGATGTAGTGCCTACGGGCCAACCATATTAAAACATCCATTAGAGGTGTAGTGCCTATGGGCCGTAATAATTGTCTTATAACGACAAAAGGCAGTGGTGGTCTATGACTCCCTGTCAGAAAGAGATAAAAGAACTACGGTTCAAATCTCTATGCCTTTGATTCTCTGAAATCTCAGCTAAAATTATAAAACATCCTCGTGATTAGGCTTTATGCCGCCAATACTATTTATATAGCTGAAATAGGATATATTCAAATCCTAATATGTAATGAAATAATAAGTTAACCAAATATGGTCTCTGTACCATGGTTGACAAATTGTCATAAAAGACAATTATATAATAATCTCCTGAATAAAATTTTGTTATCTTCTGTAACAGATTCAAGTTACAATGGCGGATCCCAACGGAGAGAATAGCCATACTAATGAAGATGACTACGACAATACGCCAGTGCATTTGACAGGTGCACAACTGAAGGCTCTGATTGACAATGCTGTTCAGGAAGCTCTTGATCGTCAATATACTGAGTCCCAAGGCAGAACTGTATCAAAACCACCCTCTAAACCAAAGACACACTCCAAACCACCCTCTCAACCCAAGAAAGATGACGACAAACACTCGTCCACTGAGAACAGCGTTCATCGCGATAGAGAATATACTGATGCGTCCAATGCTAAGGGTTGCACTTACAAATACTTTGTATCTTGTAAGCCCCGGGAATTTACAGGGGAGAAAGGTGCTGTTGATTGTATCACCTGGCTAGATGAGATGGACACTATTGTGGACATCAGCGGGTGTGCAGCGAGGGATGTGGTGAAGTATGTGTCCCAGTCATTTAAGGGCGAGGCCCTGGCATGGTGGAGGGCGTTGGTGCAGGCATCTGGTAAGTCTGCTTTATACAAAATGACGTGGGAGGAATTTATTGCTCTCATTAAGGAAAACTACTGCCCTCAGCATGAGGTTGAGAAGATCGAGGCTGACTTTGTGTCACTGGTAATGACGAACCTGGACTGCCAGGCATATTTGACGAGCTTCAATACGATGTCTCGCCTAGTCCCATACCTTCTGACACCAGAACCCCGAAGAATTGCACGTTTCATTGGGGGCTTGGAGCCTGCGATAAAGGCGAGTGTAAAGGCCTCTCGGCCGACGACCTTCAGGTCAGTTACTGACCTCTCCTTGTCTCTCACCTTAGACGCTGTCCGTCTGAGGACACTAAGGAACAAGGAGGCTGAGAAGAGAAAACGTGAGGATGATACCTCACGAAGATCAGGGAAGAAGCACCGTGGAAACGGTGAAGGCAAAAGAGGGTCGGAGGCAAAGAAAGATGGGCAAACTGGTGAAAGGCCCAACTGCAAAATCTGCAAGAAACCCCACTCTGGGAAATGCAGATTTGCATCGAACTCACAGTCGCAATCAAAGACTCCTTCCTGTGGACTATGCAAGTCCAAGGATCATAAGACTGTGGAGTGCAAAAAGATCAAGGATGCAACCTGCTATGGTTGTAATGAAAAGGGGCATATCAAGAGTAACTGCCCTAAGTATGCCAAGAAGGCGGAAGAGACCAAGAAGTCAAATGCGAGAGTTTTTCGCATGGATGCAAAGGAAGCGGTTCAGAACGACAACGTGCTTACAGGTACATTTCTCGTAAATAATATATTTGCAAGAGTACTATTCGATTCTGGCGCTGATAAATCCTTTGTAGACCAGAAATTTTGCCAACTACTAAATATGCCTATCAAAACCCTTGATACAAAATACGAAGTAGAGTTAGCAGACGGCACGATAGAAACCGTCTCCACTGTCTTAGAGGGATGTGAAATATCCATTAAGAACCATTCTTTTCCTCTATCTCTACTTCCTTTCAAATTGGCGGGTTTTGACATAGTGCTAGGCATGGACTGGTTATCCCATAACCAGGCCCAAATCATTTGCGGCAAAAGGCAGATAGTTTTAAAGACTCCGAGTGGTGAATCTCTTACCATTCGAGGAGATACGCAGTACGGGTTGCCCAAGGACGTATCTATGCTCAAAGCTTCAAGGTGTTTGAACAAAGGCTGTGTAATTTACATGGCTCAGGTGATAATAGAAGAGCCTAAACCGAAGATAGAAGATCTTCCTGTCATTTCTGAATATCCTGAGGTTTTCCCGGAAGAACTACCTGGTTTGCCACCGGATAGACAAGTGGAGTTCAGAATAGACATCATTCCTGGAGCGGCTCCGATAGCAAGAGCACCTTACAGGCTAGCTCCAACGGAAATGAAAGAACTGAGGACCCAGTTGGATGAACTGCTGGCGAAAGGTTTTATCAGACCTAGTTCATCTCCCTGGGGAGCACCAGTCCTATTTGTAAAGAAGAAGGACGGATCGATGCGGTTGTGCATCGATTATCGAGAGCTAAACAAAGTTACCATAAAGAACAGATATCCTTTGCCAAGGATCGACGATCTGTTTGACCAGCTGCAAGGAGCAAGCTATTTCTCGAAGATCGACTTGAGGTCGGGTTATCATCAGCTAAGGGTCAGAGATGAAGATGTACATAAGACAGCATTTAGGACTCGCTATGGTCATTACGAGTTCCTAGTGATGCCTTTTGGGCTCACAAATGCACCGGCTGCGTTCATGGATCTCATGAATCGCGTCTGCAAGCCGTATTTGGACAAATTTGTCATAGTCTTCATCGACGATATCCTTATATATTCCAAGAACCAAGCAGACCACGAGAAGCACCTCCGTTGCATTCTCGAATTACTACAGCGTGAGAAACTCTACGCCAAATTCTCGAAATATGAATTCTGGCTACGAGAGGTTCAGTTTTTAGGACACGTTGTGAGTGAGCGTGGTATTCAAGTAGATCCCTCTAAGGTAGAGGCGGTCATGAACTGGCAAGAGCCAAAGTCGCCTACCGAAATCCGTAGTTTCCTAGGGTTAGCAGGATACTACCGGAGGTTTATTAAAAAATTTTCGAGGATTGCTGCGCCCTTCACTTCCCTGACAAAGAAGAAAGAAAAGTTTAATTGGGGCCCAAAGCAGCAAGAGTCCTTCGAAATACTGAAGCAAAAGCTAAGCAACGCACCTGTGTTGACACTACCTAAAGGTACAGATGAATTCGTAGTTTACTTCGATGCATCACACACGGGCATGGGGTGTGTGCTTATGCAGAAGGGCAAGGTGATTGCCTATGCTTCAAGGCAATTAAAGGTGCATGAAAAGAATTACACCACCCATGACTTGGAGTTGGGTGCCGTTGTATTTGCACTGAAATTGTGGAGGCACTACCTTTATGGTATTAAATTTGTGATTTATTCTGATCACAAAAGCCTCCAGCACCTGTTCAACCAGAAGGAGTTGAACATGAGGCAGCGTCGTTGGATGGAAACCCTGAATGACTATGATTGCGAGATCAGGTACCATCCCGGCAAAGCGAATGTGGTCGCTGATGCCTTAAGCAGGAAAGAAAGGGTAAAACCTATTCGAATCAATGCCAAAAGCATTGAGGTCAAGAACAATTTAATTGAAAGGATCTTAGCTGCACAGCGAGAGGCTGTGTTGGAAGCTAATTATCCTAATGAAAAGTTAGGAGTAACTGAGGAGCAGTTGACTCTTAGCAAGGATGGAATCCTTAGACTGAACGGACGTACATGGGTTCCGATCTATGGAGGACTACGAGATGTTATCCTCCAGGAAGCCCATAGTTCCAAATATTCGGTCCATCCTGGAGCTGACAAAATGTATCAAGATTTAAAGGCAAATTATTGGTGGATAGGCTTGAAAAAGTCTGTGGCCGCCCATGTAGCAAAGTGCTTGACTTGTGCTCAAGTCAAAGCCGAGCACCAAAAGCCGTCTGGCTTGCTACAACAGCCTGAGCTTCCCGAGTGGAAGTGGGAATGCGTAACTATGGACTTCATAACCAAGTTACCCAAAACCAGGAAAGGAAACGATACAATATGGGTCATAGTCGATAGGCTGACTAAATCAGCTCATTTTCTACCCATCAAGGAGACGTATAGCTCCGATATGTTAGCCCAACTTTATGTAGATAAGATTGTAGCCTTACACGGCATACCTGTGTCTATTATCTCCGAGCGGGATACTAGATACACGTCTCACTTCTGGAAGAGTTTCCAGCAATCTGGGCACACGTTTAAACTTTAGTACGGCTTACCATCCACAGACGGACGGTCAAAGTGAGCGTACTATCCAAACGCTAGAAGACATGCTTCGTGCATGTGCGATCGATTTAGGTGGTAACTGGGATAAGAACCTACCCCTAATCGAATTCTCCTACAATAATAGCTACCACACCAGCATAAAGGCTGCGCCTTTCGAGGCATTATACGGTAGGAAATGTAGATCGCCTGTTTGTTGGGCGGAAGTAGGAGAGGTCCAATTATCAGGACCAGAGATTGTTTTCCAGACAACGGACAAGATTGTCCAGATCCGGGAGCGTCTCAAGGCTGCCCGCGATAGGCAGAAGAGCTACGCTGATCCAAAGCGTAAGGATTTTCACTTCGAAGTGGGTGAAAAGGTATTACTTAAGGTGTCACCCTGGAAGGGGGTGATGCGTTTCGGCAAGAAGGGCAAGCTGAGTCCGAGATACATAGGACCTTTTGAGGTCATTGAACGGGTCGGGTCAGTCGCCTATAAGTTGAACTTGCCTGAAGAGCTCAATGGAATTCACAATGTGTTCCACATCTGCAATCTCAAAAAGTGCTTCGCCGATGAATCATTGGTGATTCCACACACAGATGTGCATATAGATGAGAGCTGAAAATTTATAGAAAAACCTTTGTCGATTGAAGATCGACAGGTGAAGAAGCTTCGAAGAAAGCACGTACCGATTGTAAAGGTCAAATGGGATGCTCGTAGAGGTCCCGAATATACGTGGGAAGTCGAAGACATAATGAAAGAAAAGTACCCCTATTTATTTGAGTAAATCTCGGGTCGAGATTTATTTTAAGGGGGTGAGGATGTAACACCTCGAATTTTTGTGTCTAATAATGGGTTAACACGTGTCATTTGTTTACACGTGGCATTGATATTAAATAAAGGACTAATTTTGACAAACCTTGAAAGTATATAAATTCGAGGGTTATAAATGTCAACAAGGGTAAATATACTGTATAGTAACCCTAAATAACGCTTGTACCTTCAAACGAATAAATCATAGATCGTACGGAAGCGAAACGCGGAAGAAAGTGAGAGATTACGAGCTACAGGGGTTAAATGTGTCAACATGTTTAATTATACCTCTGAGTGACCCTTTCACGTTCCCAAGGCTTCGTAACAGTATTATACGCTCACTAGAACATACTGTACAAATTCCGCGAAGTTCCGTCTTAAAACGAGAGAGTTATACTCAAATTCGTATGAGAACGGTTAAAAGCGTCAATAATGAAAGTTAAGGCTTTCTGAATAATTAATAAACTAATCGGGGACTTAACAACGCGGGTAAATAACACGAGGTCCTTAGTTGTAATTAACCGAGGGCCAAACCGCAAAGTTACCCCTTCAAACCCGAAAGGTCAGGTAAATCATTACGAAAGATTTCGTTATTAATTACCAGATTCTGATAATCATTTCAAAAGATTTAAAATTTCTGGAAATCAAGCCTCTCGCGACCCGCGTTAAGTAATAGCCTAAGTGTAGGCAGGCCGCGAGCTTCCTGTTTTACGCGCCTGTTATTTGGATCTTAGGCGACCCGCATTAAAATGGCATGGAACTTCCATGCGGGCCGCATTAGACGCCCAGATGCAGAAAGTTGTAACATCTTGCCTTTTGGAGCCTTTGAACGACCAAACAACCAATTAATGGAGCATGGGTGCCCCCTACTCGACCCATATCACTTAGGGACACCTGCCCATGATCCATGATCAAATGTAGACTGAGTTTTGATGATCTTGAAGGCTTTTGAACACTATAAATAGCCACATTGGCTCATAAGTTCACCACACCTCAAACAACTCATCTCCTGATCATTCTAAGCTCCCAAGCATCCATTTCTGCTCTCTAAGCAAGATACCACTTCTGTAAGTCGTTCATAACCATTTTGGTCATACATTTCCATAGTTATAGCTTATAAACACAACCGTCGTAACTAACGGTTGTCATTACAATAACTTGCAAATGGTTCAGTCTTATGACGGATCAAAAGTAGTTTTGAGTAGGTAATTATGTGGGTAATAAACCTCTAAAAGGGTTCCCCCTGATCACCCCTCTAACTATGTCAAATATCGAGTCAAACGTGCGGTTAAAAAGTCAACAGAAAGCTATTTTAGCGATTTATGCATAATCTGTAATGTACATGCTATGGAACCTGTTTTGACAATCATAAAACATGATAATAAGTATATAAACTTGTTTGCGCTCGTTTGAATCAACCGTTTGCTATATTGAACCGGTTCGGAGCCGAATGTCGCAAAAGTTTGACTTTTGCATTGACTTCAGTTCTGACCCGTTTTAGTGAGGTATAGATATACCTTAGGACTCTCTTAGGACCAGGTTACATGATGGTATAAACCTCTGTGATCGGTTCATGAGTTATCCGAGTCTTTTACGCAATTCCGTTAATCGCCTAAAAGTTGACCGTAACGCCATTTTGAAAATAAAACGAGTATTGCGGACACGTGAACGGACCAGAACCTTGCTTATTAAATTATAAGCATGTCCTTAAAGTTTCACGTCAATCCGAGGTCTAGAATGAGAGTTATGCTAAATGGCGCATTTAAAGTAAACTTTAGTAATTAACGGCGCGATTAGCATAACACCTATCTAAACCAAGTTTTCGTCACCAAAACTTTTACCCACTGTATTAAAATAATATTTTGGGAATTTTAAAGATTTTTAATAAATTTTACCTTGCTCATAACCTGCGGTTATGGCTACGGTTCGGTAAATACCGAATATGCCCTTTTCGGCCAAAACATGAGTTCTACGAGGTCTTTTGACCCGATTCCAGTTGCTACTGGTTCCAAATAATAAATAAAGTATTTTAAGCTTTATAAGCTGTACGGGAAACTCAGATTTCCTGTAGAACTCGAAAAGCCCTTTTTTTTAAAGTCTTTAAATTTACCGAAAAGCCCCTACGGGGCATAATATTAACTTAAACTCGTTACGGGCATCACGGAAGGTATCCTACTGATACCACAACCTCTTTAAGGCATATTGACTTAGGAAATAAGCGTACGACTCTCATGGTTAACCGTTTCGCCTATTGCGCCCACGGTTCGGCTTATGAAACTAGTTTTCATAAATTAGCCGATACGGGTCAAATTATATTATTTGAACCCCAAAATCCAGAGTGTGAACCATAAACCCATATGAAACAAGTCTCTGAACTTGTTGGGTCAGAATCACACTCCATTCTCGGTTTTCGCCTTTTCGCGCGATTAAACCATATCTATATATATCGGAACCAACCGGTCTAGGCTACGGCCATTATAACGACTCGTTAGGATTCTAAGAGGTTAATTAAAACCTTCGTTCCAGATTAGGAGCCCCAGTAAAAGCTATCGGTGATTTAATCCAAATTAAGGAAATATACTTGCAAAGGTAAATACTTTAACTTATTTCCCCTATATGGGCTTGGGTTACGGTATGTTAATACCGCTTGATTGAGCATTATATTTTTCAATCGCTTAGGTGGTTAATTAAATAATATGATCGGCTCATTTAAACAGTTTTGTTTCTTAAAAGCCTTTGGGGGGTTTAATGACCGTTGTCCCGGATATCCTTGGCATCATTTTACGAAATGGCCACGACCATCGACATCCCGGTGTAGGCGTACACCCGGTATATATTGTCGACATTAAATTAAAAGACGTAGCCGTTGGTTTTTATACTACGGTTTTACGCAATGTGGTGTGTCTATAAATCTTTAACCCGGCACGACCCGGGCTACTGAACGCATAAAAGAACATGTAAAACGTTCACAAGATTTTAATAATTTTCCCAAGTTATAAAAGAGTTTGTGCCTTGTGCATTCAAATCAATTTTATTAAACATTTTTAAATGTGTCAGTTGAATGTATTTACCATTGTAAACTGACGTATTTTCCCCAAAAAGATTAAGTGCAGGTACTATACGAAATTGGCTGGTATTAGCTGCCTAAGCATCACGAATAGTCTCGCAAACTCGATGCCGTATCTGAATGAACAATATTTTATTATTATTTGATCCGCTGTGGATATATTCGACTTCTGTAATACATTTGATATTACAACCAGAGGTTGAAGTATATATTTATCTTTAAAGCTTCCGCTGTGCATTTATATAATTGTGTGGTTTGACTATATTGTTGCCAACATCGTCACGGTAATCCCCCACCGGGCCCACCGGTGAGACACGTGGAAATCGGGGTGTGACAACAGGTGAGTCATCCGCTAGGCAGTTTGAGAAGCAGACAACAAGAATCCCAACTGGAGACAATGATGCTGACAAGGGATTGAAAAGTATTCTTTCTTCAGTGAAGCCTGGTGATCAAGCTGAAAAGGATGCTGCTAAAGAGACATCTGAGAAAGGGAAGGATAAAGTTCAAGCTACAGCCATGAAAGCAGATTCATCAAAAGAAAAGGCTGACAAGGACTTGGTAAATAGTATTCCACTCAGTTTTAAAGAAAAATTATGCTCCGAAGCATGCGTTGATGTCGTGGCACATTATAAATTCTTAAACCTGGAGTTTGAAAGGCAAAAAGACAAAGCTTTAAAAATTAACAACGAGCTTAAACAGAATGAGGCTGCATATCAGAGAAAGTTGAACTCAACTTTGGCTGAAATGCAAACCCTTAAAGAATTTGTGTTAGAAAAGATTTTATCATTAATGATCTTACAGAAAGATTAGAAAAAGCTTTAAATGAAAAGAACAAACTTCAAATTATAATAGACAAATGGAATGTCAGTCAAAAGGCCTTTACTGACATCAAAAATTGTCAACGACCAACGTTTGTGAAAGATGGGATTGGTTATAAGGATAGGCACGGAAATGAAAGAAAACTTTTCTTTCCGCCTCACAGCAAAAACTACGTGCCTATGCCTACTCCTCATCCCGAAAATGATCTCATAAATGAAAAGGCCTCAGTTGAACAAAATGAATTTTATGAAAATGAGACAACTGCTAACTGCTCTAAAAGCAATGCAGATTCCATTGAGTGTAAAGAAGATGTGTGCGATGATGATGGAGACTGCGGAGGGTCAAAAATAGGAATTGGTTATTCAGGCGACAGTTATTCCACCGTTAACTGGTTCGTCTGGAATTGTTCTAAAAACAATGTTAAGGATGAATGTAATAGTTTAAGTAGGTTGGATGACTGTAATGGCCAAGTGCCTAAAACTAAATCTGTGGATGACTGTAAAGGCCATGTGCCTACATTTGAGACCCGTGATCATGAACCTTATGTGTCTGAATGTCATGATTTGAATTATGCGTGTTGTGATGATAATGTTGCTTGTGAATCTCCTGTATTTGTGCCAGAATTAAAAAGGAATAGTTTTGGAAAATTCCTTACAAAGGAAATTCCTGAATTTATTCCTTCCAGAACAGGTATGACAGAATCGGAAAAGAACGTTACTGAAGATCAAGATAATGTAGATTCAAGCGTCATTACCACAGAAGACGAACAGACATCAGAAATTTCGCATTCAGAAACCTCAACTGAAGATCAAGCAACTAGTGATGAAAGCTTCGAATATTCAAGTTGTGAAGCAAGTGAAGAACAAAATTCAAGCGAGGACAACACGTCTGAAAGCTCACTCGATTCAGACAGTGATGAAGAATATCTCGAAGATGAAAGCAGAGTGGACAAGAAAATGAAGAAAGCAGAAAGCTCAAGACTCTCATCACATACATCATCTTCTCACACCAAAAGACCCAGACATAAAAGATGTTTTCGCTGTGGTCATTTAGGACATACAGCGAAACATTGTAAAACCAAAAAGTTTCCTAAACCAGAGCATGATTTTATTACAAACGTCACGCAGCAACTAAATTATCTTAAGAAATCTGTTAAAAATCTGGTTGATTCAACTGCGTATCTTTGGAAACAAAAAGAGGTCAAAGTGGGTCAAAACCACGATAGATTTGAAATCAAACAGATCTGGGTTCCTAAATCAAACTAACCTGTATATTTGTGTATTTGTGTATGTCAGAATAAACTCCAGAAATGGCTTCGAATGCTCATGGAATACATCTGGCACGTAGACAGCGGATGTTCAAGACACATGACTGGATTGAAGGAACTACTGAAAAACTTCCGCTTTATTGATGGTGACTTCGTGTCTTTTGCTGGCGATGAAAAGGGAGGAAAGATTGTTGGAGTAGGAGATGTAGTGTCCGAAGCCCTCACGCTGGAAAATGTCAACTATGTTCCTGAGCTGTGCTATAATCTCATGAGCGTTTCTCAAGTGTGTGATAAAGGGATCTCGGTGCTGTTCAATGACATGGAATGCTTGTTCCTGAAGCCCGGTTATGTTGTTCCTGCAGAAATGATCATGCTCACTGCTCCAAGACAGAACAACACATATGTGCTCAACATGAAAAACGCCAAGACAAATGACAACTTGACATGCTTAATTTCTAAAGCGTCAGAATCGGAGTCACTGCTTTGGCATAGACGACTGGGGCATGTTAACTTCAAAAATATGAATAAACTATCTAAAATGAACTTAGTTAGAGGTCTTCCAATCAAAGAATTTCCATTTTCAGAAAAATGTATTGCATGCGCCCAGGGAAAGCAGCATAAGAAACCACACAGGTCCAAAGCAGTGAACACGATTTCTGCACCACTTCAATTGTTGCACATGGATCTTTTCGGTCCTATCAGTGTTAAAAGTCTTGCTAAAAGCTCTTACTGTTTGGTTGTAACAGATGATTACTCTCGATTCTCGTGGGTATATTTTCTTGAAGCAAAAAGCGAGACTGCTGAAGTGTTAAAATCATTCATTCCCCTGATAGAGAACGTGATCAAGCTGAAAGTGAAGTCTATAAGAAGCGACAACGGGTCTGAATTCAAAAATCAGACTTTCATATCATTCTGTGCAGAAAAAGGAATTCATCTTCAATACAGTGCAGCCAGAACTCCCCAACAAAATGGAGTTGCTGAACGCAAAAATAGAACGCTGATTGAAGCTGCAAGAACCATGCTGGTGGACTCCAAGCTTCCAATTATCTTCTGGGCTGAAGCAGTTAATACGGCATGCTACGTTCTGAACAGGGTGCTCATCGTGAAACCTCATGGAAAGACAGCATACGAGCTTCTCTTCAAAAGAAAGCCACTTATAGATTTCTTCAGGCCATTCGGATGTTCGTGCACTCTGTTGAACACTCAAGAAAATCTCGTCAAGTTTGAAGCAGTGGGTGATATCTGCTACTTTATGGGGTATTCATCCACACAAAAGGCTTACTGTGTTTACAACAAACGAACAAAGATGGTGATTGAATCGTACTACGTGGACTTTCAAGAAGGAAATTACACCAACACTGGCAGCACTCCTGACTGGTTCTATGATGTGAGTGTGATCTTCAATAACTTTGAAATTCCGGAGATTGCGTCAGACCCTGAGCCAGTCGAAGACACTCAAGTTGAACCTTTGTTTGACTCGTCTGACATCGGTTTGACTCCTTTTACCACCCGCTTATCTCCATCATCTGCTGATCCGATTCTGGCTGTAAATGAAACAAATGGTGACACTTCGCCTGAGAACACCCAAGACAATGGTGCTTCTTCTTCACAGGCGAATGTGAATGAACCAACTCAAGAAGATGATCCACCAATAATTTATGTCAACGAACACTTCACCAACCTTCCGCAGCAAATTGAATCTCTGACAAATGCAGGATACAAGACAAATAGAAATCATCCTCTTGAAAATGTCATCGGCGCAGTAGAAGAAGGAGTACGTACTCGCGGGCAGTCAGTAAGCATTAACAAAGGTCTCTTCGCAGCTTTTCTATCACAATCAGTTCCACGTGACATCGAAGACGCTATTCAAGACTCCAGTTGGGTTCAGGCAATGCAAGAAGAATTATCTCAATTCAGGAAGCTCAAAGTATGGGAACTTGTAGATCTACCTGAAGGAAAGTTTCCTATCGGTACTAAATGGGTCTTTCGAAACAAGATGGATGATCGTGGGGTGGTTATCAAGAACAAGGCTCGATTGGTGGTGCAGGGTTTTCGACAAGAAGAAGGGATTGACTACGAAGAGGTTTTTGCTCCAGTCGCACGATTGGAGGCAATCAGAATATTCCTGGCGTACGCCTCTTATAGAAACTTCAAGGTCTTTCAAATGGATGTCAAAAGTGCGTTTCTGTACGGAAAAGTCAAGGAGGAAGTTTACGTATGTCAGCCTCCAGGGTTCGAGGATCCTCACTTTCCAGGCCGTTACTTTAAATTGGATAAAGCACTTTATGGCCTTCATCAAGCTCCACGCGCATGGTACGAGACTCTGTCCACATACTTGCTGGAATGTGGTTATACCAGAGGAACGATTGACATGACTCTCTTCACCAAGAAGATAGGGGAAGATGTTATGTTAGTCCAGATCTACGTGGATGATATTATCTTCGGGTCAACCAATGAGGCTTTGTGCAGAGAGTTCGAAACAATCATGAAAGCAAAATTCGAGATGAGCATGATGGGAGAGCTGAATTTCTTCTTAGGATTAGAAGTGAAGCAAAAGGAGGACGGAATTCTGATTCATCAGGCTAAATACATTCGGGACATTCTCTCGAAGTACAACATGAATGACTGCAAAGTTGCAAGCACGCCATTCGCCTCGCAAACAAAACTCACTCTAGATCCTCAGGGAAAGCCAGTAAACAAATCCTTCTATCGCTCAATGATCGGTTCTTTGATGTACTTGACAGCCAGCAGACCTGACATCATGTGGGCAGTTTGTCTTTGTGCTCGGTTCCAAACAAATCCCAAGGAATCCCATGAAATTGCAGTAAAGCGCATCTTCCGCTATCTCAAAGGAACTCCAAAACTAGGGCTTTGGTATCCTAAAGATAGTAATTTTGATTTGATTGCATATTCTGACAGTGATCATGCAGGTTGCAAAGTAGATCGCAGGTCCGTATCAGGAGGATGTAAATTTCTGGGAAACCGGTTGATTTCATGGCAAAGCAAGAAGCAAACAACAGTATCCACGTCAACAGCTCAAGCGGACTACACTGCGGCATACAGTTGCTGTTCACAAGTCCTTTGGATACAAAATCAGTTGCTGGATTACGGAATCAACATCATGAAGACTCCGATATTCATCGATAATGAAGCGTGTCTGGGAATTGTGAAGAATCCCGCGCACCACTCAAGAACCAAGCACATCGAAATTCGCATTCACGCAATTCGAGATGCTTATGAAAAGGGATACATTCAAGTGGTGCCGGTGGATACCACACAGCAACGAGCCGACATCTTCACGAAAGCGTTTGACAAAACTCGTTTTAACCAGTTGGTAACCTGGTTAGAAATGGTTAATTTCCTTGACTGGAAATGAATCTTGTGTTGATAAAAAAAAAAAAAAACTTTTAATTAAAAGAAATGTAATAAAGTTTTTGCTGGTTGAAAATAAAACTAGTATTGAAAGACGTCGCCCACCAAAAAGATTTCTGGTTAAAATTTTATTTTCGGGCAAATGGACTCACGAAAATAAAAATTTTAGGGGGGATATTCAGAAAATCCCTAAACAAATGCTTATGTCAGACTCCCGGTAGAGGAAGTGATAGAAAATTGCTAACACTTTGTCATTTCTTTGAACAGAATACAATATAAAATCAGGGTACCAAGCAACGACGTGTCGGTAGATTCAGCAACACCGACGAGTAAACTGCTGTTAGGGAGCCAAACATAATGTCTACACAAGAATTCTGGCTTTTCTCAGGCATTACGTATCTCAGTGGGTAACACGTTGCGGCATATGGCTTAATGGTCTTGAATCTTGCGTTGACGGATTGCCAAAGTCTGAGATTTCGGGTCTTTATATTGGTATTTCGTTCGGAGGATATCATAGCTGCTCTTCTGCTGTACGGTGGTACTGACCTAGACGCTATGATATTCTCTTATTAATAAGTGCCTAAAAAAAAAAGGCCAAACTTTGTATAATAAGCGCCATTATTGGCCAAAATCCATAATAAGTGCCATCTTTGGCCAAATTCTCTGATAGATCAGTAGGCAACTCTGCTGTACGGTAGTACTGACCTGTTGGCCGAACTATCTATCTTAACCCTCGATAGTTCCTGGAATCTCTGTTGTACGAAAGTACAGACCTGATCTCCGTTCTATCGTTGAAGAGAATGAATCCAATATACTCACCCGTTATGAGGAATCTTTGTGCATACCTTGATCGCGGGGGTATGTCATGATGTGGGACTCACGAGGGCGTAATGATTCTATTTTCAATAGCTTGTGTGGGGGCCATCGAAGACTTGTCAATATTACCGAAAACATGATAAAACACGCTCTCCGAAGGTATGTTGAAAGAAGGATGCATGGATTTAAGCGGACAAACATACTGACAGTTTTTCTTGTGCCCTGGTTAGTAATATAATAATAATAATATATAAAGAATGTGGCGAGTGTTGGCAGTATGATCCTCTGCAGGTAAGTTCGATAAGTGTCAGACATTTCAGGAAATTCTGAGTTAAATGAATCCTCGCAAAGCAAGAAATTTGAAGTTCGGAGTCAAAATGGCCCAAATTTTAGCATTACTGTGAATATTCTGAAATAAACAAGGTTTTAAACAAAAATGGGCATGTTTTTCGAGAAAGTTTGAAATCAACACGCAAAATCAAATTTGATTTGAAAACATAAGAAGGCCGGCGAAATTAAGATACCAGCGAACTTACAAGTTCGCTGGTTATCTTTAACCGTACATATATATAGTTTTTTTTTACAACTGTAAAAATTTTTAAAATTTCAATTTGAAACCTCTTCATCGCCGGTCTGTCATCGTCTTCATCCTCTCATCTTTTATCGATTCATCACAAAATCAACATAAGTTTCCAATCTAAGTCAAAATCATCAGGTATGTTATCGTTTGTCCTTCATTTTATCGCATTTTGTTGTTCAAATCGAAGGTTTTTGTTTAAACAAGTAGGTTTGAAATTTCATATCTTTCTAAACTTTATGTGAAATCTGAAATCTGTTAGAAATTCTTGTTCTTTTGATATGATCGGTTTCTGCAACTTGTCTGGTACTCAATGAATCTGATTTGATCGTTCTATGCTTTGGCAAATATAAGGATCTTGTTAGATTAATCAGGTTAAAGGGTTTAAAAAAAAAGGGGGGGGGGTTTATAAGAAAATGTTGAATATAGCGAAATTAACATGGTGCCAGCGAAGGTAGCGAATATAGGTAGGGGAAGACCAAAAGTCTCGAACGCGAGTTCGAGCGACCAGCGAACGATCTATTTCGCTCGGATAGCGACCTAGATCAATATGTTCGCTGGTAGACCATTACCGGAAAGGAAATGCTGTCTTCGCCATGTTCGCTAGCGATATTAGCCTTGATATCATGTCTGATCCCCCAGCGAACATAGCGAAGTTAACGAGGGTTATCGAGATCAGTTTTGTTGGCGAAGTCAGCTATGCTCGTTCATCGCTGACTGATCCAATACCTGATCTCGGCAACACGTGTCGGCGATGAAACTGTCTGACCTGGCAGCGAAATTATCAAAATGTTGATTTTTTTTATTTTATTTGTTAATTATTATAATTGTATATATCTTTTGTAAATTCCATTCTGTGCATCGTTTATCTGGTAATTACGCATTCTAACTTGCCTCGTTTTCTGTGCAGCATGGTGAAAGTTCTGGAATGGGATAAAACTCTCAAGCATAATCAAAGCATCAATCTCAATGAAGTGCCGACTGACTTCGAAGATGTATCCAGATGGGTACGTGACAGCAGAATCGGTTACGCGGTGGAGACATCTGTTCCTGTTTATCCAATACATATTCAAGATTTCTGGCAAAATGTGAAGCTGGAGTCTATAAACAACAAGCCTGGAATTTCTTCAACCGTCCGTAACAAACGAGTGGAAGTAACAGAGGAAAGAATTCGTCAACTTCTGAAGTTTAAAGATAGCAGTGAAGATCCTCAAAGTCTTAGTCAAGATGATATTCTTGACGGTTTTAGAGGAATGGGATACGTTGGAGATTTCAGAAGCAAGAAAGAAATCAAGAGGGGTGGTCTCACCCGGGATTGGAGGTTTATTGTTCACGTGATTTCGATGAGCCTAGCTCATCAAAAAGGCGGATTTGACGGTTTGAATCTGGAGTGGTCTGCAGCCATGCTGAGCTTATGTATCAATCAAAAATTAAATCTCTCGGGCCTAATATTCAATTATATGCGAGAGAATGCAAATGGAGCAACGTGGGCAATGTACCCGAGATTTATTCAAATGCTCATTAATGATCAACACAAAGACCTCCCAAATGACGGAAATACCTACAAGTTTCACGTGCCCACAAGCAGACAGTACACAGAAATAAAAACCAACGAATGGGTTTTGCTGCACGATTGGATGTATAGAGCTGAAAGACTACCAATCGTCAAAGCAGCATATCAAAAATACAAAGAGGGTGTCAAAGCTAAACAGCAGAAAGCTGCACAGGCTCAGGCCGAAGCAGCTGCCAAAGAAGAAAGAAGCAAAGGAAAAAGAAAAGACAAACACCCTGCTGAAGGAGAACCCCCAAAGAAGAAAAAGACAACGGGAGGTTCTGAACGTCTCATGAGCTCAGCAATCAGGGCAGCAGATACTGAAGAGCATCGTCAACACATTCAAGATCTAAAAGCCATTCATGCAATGCTAGAGAAAGAGAAAAGAGAGAAAAGTCTGAAGCGTAAAGAAATATCTTCTTCTGAGATGCCCGAAATAGTTCCTGAAGAAACTCAAACTCTCAATGATTTCGTTGACGAAATTCTTATTGATCCATATGAGGCACAAGCAGGTCAAGGCCCATCAAAGGTATCTCCAGTCAAACCCACAAGAATCTCAAAGCCACCTGTTTTCCACAAAGGCTCCGTCCCTTTCAAGACTTGTATGACCGATTGATCAAAGACACCGGGCCTTCCGTGGCGAAAGAAATTTGTTTATTAAAGAATCAAGTTAATGATACAAACATCCTGAGAGAAAAACTAAAAGATCAGAGGAAGAAGAACAAGGATATGACGGCATACATGGCCAAGCAAGCCAAATTTATCAGATTTCAGCAAGCTGGCTTGGAGAAACTCTACAGGATGATGCGGGGGATATGTGAAAAGACGAAAATCGAGCCGATGTTTACATTCGATGAAATTTTCGACTTTGATGCTTTCATTCAGGAAGAAACAGCTCGCAAAGAAAAGGAGGCTGAAGTAAAGAAAAGGAGATTAGAATCTGTTGACAAAGTATCAGAAGGGAATGAAAGTGAAGAAGAGGAGGTGGATCGGGAAGTCATGCCACCGACCTTTATTGAATGGGGGCTCGAGGATGAAGTCCTGTACGAGCAAGAAGACGGCAAAACATTTGCTCCCGAGCACCCCGAATGGTTTAAAAAGGAACGAGAAAAGCTTCCTGATCTTCATCAAGTGATAAGAGTCGAAAAATCTGAGGCAACTGAGAAAATCATCAGTTGGATGTATGACAATCTCAGAGGCATGTTTGTAGTGAAGAGACGTGGTGGAGTGATTCAGTATTTTGAAACAGGATTTGATCTCTTCACTCTCCCAAGGTGGGATCTGAGAGAGCTTGGGCGTCTAGATCTGCTAAACCATGAAGACAGAGGCATTGGAAGGGATTTTGAAAGGATAATTGCAAAAGAATGTAACAGAGACTTCCCGAATCATGCCCCGCAGCGCCCAAGACGCCGAGTATCAAAAACTACTTTCGATCCAGTAACTGGCAAAGGAAAAGTGACGTGGGTGGTCAACCCTGCTAAAGTTGTCACTAGAGTCAAGCTTCCAGAAGAAATCCCTGTAGCCCTCAAGGATTTCAAGAAATGGTTTTACGATAGCAAAACCGGTGAAGCTGTAATCAGGTCAAACGATAATGTTGATATTCGAATTCTGGATCCTATGGACGTGTTTAAGTTCGGGCTCTCAGATCTCACCATGCTGAATGCAAGTCGTATTAACGTTGGAGCAGGCAATGCCAATCTTGAAGAGGCAGCGTTGTTTCAACGAGCAGTGGAGCGTGCCTGGAGATTGAAGAGAGATATGCTTGACGTGATAGACAAAATGGAGAAACGAAAAGAGAAAGAACAGAAAAAAAGAGAAGCAAGGAAGAAAAAGAAACACGAGAAAACAATGGAAGGAAGCTCTATTTCAACGGCAGATCCAACCACCACCGCCTCTCAAACCACACCAACACCTCCGGCCTCATCCACATATGAGGCCGCTAAGGAGGACCAACCATCAAGTGAAGCTAACATTAATCAGGAAACTCCGGAAGCACCAACGGAGACTGTTGCACCGCCAGAAACGATAGTTGTTAAAGAAAATCCAACCGAGCCAGAAAAGCAAGCTACGGAAGATCCAGCGGTTACTACAGAAGAATGAGAAGACAAGCACGCAACGATCTAGGGGGGATATTGTTAGAGCTTATGAGATCGTTGGTACTTGTGCTGGATTAGTTTGATAGTAGTTTGTATGCATTTTGAATGTTTAGGGGGTTATTTTGTAATTATCTAGAAGTTGTGATCCTGACTTGGTGTAGTTAAGATTCCAGCAAATTTATAAATTTGCTGGCAAGTCAGGAGTCTAGTATAAATACCCCAAGCATTGTAACTTATTCAAGCTTTTGGCTCTTGGTTGAATCAAGTGTTGTTTACATTCATATTGTGCTTAGATCTGATTTCCAAGGTTATTCATTGCTATATCTTTCTGTTTGGATTCAATACAACACTAGTTGTATTCATCAATCCATTAGCTTCATCTTCATTCTTGATCTTTCTTGACTTTTCATAGTTCATACACTTAATCAATAGGTGTTTTGGACTAAAACAACCAACCACTGTGATCCAGATACGTTTTGGGATCTACAATTTCATGACCGTTTTAGATGATGAATGATGATGATTTACGGCGACTCTTCTGTTCTTCCTCTCCCACTCTCTAATAGCGCCATTCCAGGTGATGATTTCTTTCGCCGTGTATTGTAGATCACAATGGCTGCCTGATGAAAAATACCCTACGGCCTGCTCAGTTATTCCAAATGCGGCCTAGTAACATTGATTCATTATCAATCGCAGCCCAGCCCATATTTCCTATATAATTTTTTTTTTCAAAAGCTGGAGATCCTATAGATGGTGGCCTTAGGCCCAAGCATCAAAATACTTAGGGTTGGGCCGGCCCTGTTCAACACCCCCCCCCCAATTTGCAAGATCTTGTTCGTTGTCTCTTGTATGAGCTCGGGACCGGTGATGTGTGCTTTGTTGATCTCGTGCCAACAAATAGGCAAACGACACCTTCGACCATACAACGCTTCAAAAGGTGCCCTTTGAATACTAGCGTGGTAATTGTTATTGTACGAGAACTCTACCAAGGGTAAATGTACATCCCAGTTTCCACCAAAATCGATGAAGAAAAAACGAAGCATGTCTTCGAGAGTTTGAACTGTACGCTTGGTTTGACCGTTGGATTGAGGATGAAAGGAGGTATTAAGGTTAACTTGGGTGCCAATTACGGTTTGGAATGTTTGCCAAAGACGAGAAGTGAAATGACCATCGCGGTCCGAAATGATGTCAATGGGAATACCATGACGGAAAATGATTTCTTCGTTATAGATACGAGCCAATTTCTTGACTCGATAATCTCCCTGAACAGGGAGGAAGTGAGCTGATTTGGTCAACCTATCGATAATTATTCAAATGTTATCGTACCCGGAAGATGTTCGTGGGAGCTTGGTAATGAAATCCATAACTATGCTCTCCCATTTCCACATTAGGATTTTGGGTTGTTTGAGTAAACCCAAAGGTCGTTGGTGTTCGACTTTCACCTTGGAACACGTGAGACATTTACTCACGAAGAGGGCAACGTCTTTCTTCATGCCAGGCCACCAATAGGTTTGACGGAGATCGTGGTACATTTTGTCGGCACTTTGGTGAACGAAGTATCAGGATTTTTGTGCTTCGTTCATCATAACATCACGAAGGTCACCGTGATTTGGTGCCCAAATTCGATCAATGTAGTAGAGGATTCTGTTGGATTTGGACTCAAGTTGACTTTCGACACCACAATTCATCTCGTCATACAAATTGTTTTCGTTGACGGATGAGTATTGGGCCTCATGAATACGAGATTGAATGTCGGTTTGGAGTTGAAAACAACAAATACCTTGGAGTTGGATATGGCTTTTTCGGCTAAGAGCATCGGCCATGACATTCGCTTTACCGAGGTGGTAGCGAATTTCGCAATCGTAGTCGTTGAGCAACTCCACCCATCGCCTTTAACGCATGTTGATTTCCTTTTAGTTAAAGATATGTTGGAGGCTCTTATGGTCGGTGAAGACCACACACTTGGTACCGTAAAGGTAGTGTCGTCAAATCTTTAACGCAAAAACAACCGCACCAAGTTCAAGATCATGGGTGGTGTAGTTCTTCTCGTGTATTTTGAGTTCTCTTGACGCATAAGCAATAACCTTGTCTCATTGCATAAGAACACAACCAAGACCTTGATTAGAGGCATCGAAATAGACAACGAAATCATTGTTTCGATTGAGAAGAGCGAGAATTAGAGCATTGCAAAGCATGTCTTTGAGGGTTTGGAAAGAATTCTCTTGTTCGGGACCCCAAACAAAAGGTTTATCTTTTTTTGGTCAATGAGTTAAGGGGTACAACGGTAGTAACCAGCCAATCCAAGGAAGGAACGAATTTCGAAAGGTGATTTTGGTGCAATCCAGTTCTTGACAACTTTGATTTTAGCGGGATCAACGTGAATATCTTTTTCGTTCACAACGTGACCGAGAAATTGAACTTCCTTTAGCCAAAACTCACACTTGGAGAATTTGGCATGTAGTCGTTTGGCACAAAGGAGGTCTAGGATTAAACGCAAGTGTCGCTTGTGCTCGGTCTTGGTTTTGGAATAGATGAGAATATCGTCTATGAATACGATCACAAAATGGTCCAAGTAAGGTTTACACACATGGTTCATCTGATCCATAAAGACCGCGAGGGGTTGGTCAAACCGAAGGGCATGATCACGAACTCGTAACGACCGTATCTAGTACGAAAAGCGGTTTTTGGAATGCTCTTTTCGAGGACACGGAGTTGATGATAACCGGAACGAAGATCGATCTTTGAGAAACACGTCGTGCCTTGAAGTTGATCGAAGAGGTCGTCGATGCGAGGGAGGGGATAACGATTCTTGACGGTGAGTTTGTTAAATTCACGATAATTGATGGACATTCGAAAAGAACCATCCTTCTTTTTGACAAAAAGGACCGGAGCGCCCTAAGGAGAAGTGTTTAGGCGTACGAAACCTTTATCAAGTAATTCTTGAAGTTGGCTCAATAGCTCTTGCATCTACGAAGGTGTGAGACAGTACGGGGAACACAATTTATCTCTAGATATACCATGACTTGAGGAGTCAGGCTCGGTATTGTTTATTTATGTTTCTTAGTATTTTTTTTAGTTTATTTGTATTTTATGGTGTGTAGCATTTATATATTTAATTATGTAACTTTTATTTAATTTGTTTTATATATTATAAACTATAAATTAGCAAAAAAAATGTTATTTTATGAAGTTGTACACTATGTATAGGGAGTATTTCAAAAAATTTTTTTGATTTTTCATTTCTAACTCTATGCTTTTCATCTTTTCAATTTAACCTTAACACTTTTTAATTTTCATCTTTGGCCCCTCATAATTTTCATCTTTCACAAATTATTCGTTTTACGTTTCGCTCTAAATTTTGCAAAACACGTCGTAGCGTGCGTGTGAGGTTCACTGTTTTTTGGTATATTTTTTCTCATTTGACAGGCCCGTCACAGCACGTTTATTTTTCCTCGTTCAATTTAGTTATTCTTTTCTATGTTTTACGTTTCGGTCTAATTCTTCGCATTAACACATCGCAACGACCGTGCGTGGTTCAACAATTTCACGTATGCTTTTCGTTCGGTGTTATTTTTTCCCATTGTTATTTATTTTATTTTTACGAACTTGTTCAATGTTGGGGTCGCTGACAGCGGTGTGACATTGGTGCTACATGGCACGATTTACGAACGTTTTTAACCTATTAACTTTTTTACTAATAATTTGTTTCGAGTTTACCCATATACTTCCTTTACTTAAAAAAACTATTTTTTACGTGCATATTTTTATTTACGTGTCGGTATAACTATTATTTACTCTACATTTTGATGTAATTTTTTTATGGAACATGAGTCAGGTCAAATATAATACGTTTTCATTAAAAAAACATTTTTTACGTGCATATTTTTATGTATTATAAATTTGAGTTAGTCTACGTTTCGATTTGGGAGATGAGTTAGGACAAATATAATATGTATTCGTCCGTATTTTATGTATGTTTCGTATATTTTGTTTCGAACCGTGTGGAGTCAAATTGTAGTTTCTTTTCTGTGTATGAGTCAGATCACATATAAATTCGATTTACTTTACGTTTTGATCAAATTGCAATTCTTATATATGTTATTTCGAGTTAATCGAATACGTCAAAATGCGTGTTTTCATACAATTAACGCATTACACGATGTTTGGACTAATCTATTCAATGTTTGCGATTTTCTCGCGCCGCAACGTGTACGGGTCGTATTGCTAGTTTAACTTAAAAATGATATACTTATATTTCTAATAAAAAAAGAAATAAAGAAGAGAGTGGTTTAGGGTAGTGTAGTCAGCAAATTGGGTAGTTTGGAATAGTAAATGGATTGAGTGACGTGACAGATAACGATCAAAGGATGTTAGGGTAGGAATAAGAAGTGATCCATTAAAAAATATATAAAAGAATAATACAACAAAAAAGTATACCATACCAGTAGTATTGTATACTTTACAATGGTGCCTGAGTTGATTTGTGAAACATCTGTGAATAGAAGTGTAATTATTTTGATTACATCTTTTGACTCAAATTATTTTCATTCCATAATTAGTTACAACTTTTGAATTTTGACTTTATTGAGTGGAATTTGGCAGAAATATTTTCATTGATGACACTTAAACATAGAGAGAGAACTCCCTTTGAAGTGATTGATGTGATAATATATAAATGAAGATGTATACCCAAACTCACTTATTTTGATTCCTATTTCCTTTGCCTCATGTGATTCTTTCCTTTTTATAGAAACCCAGAATTTAAATTAATTAAATTTGCTTTAAGAAATTGGCTTTTAAGCCCTTAAAGCTAAACTTTACTATTTACTTACCCCACATAAAGGCAAATATTAGAATGCTCCATCTTGTAGAAGAAGAAACTTAGAGAAATTACAAGTATCAACTATCCTCAACCTCGTATAATCTTATAATATTTAACCCACATTTCTTCAATTAAAACATAAGTACTTTCTTATATGAAAATACTAATTAATTCTATTATTATCAAAGTTGGGAGTAAATTATACATCTAGTTCTACCAAGTTCGTGATATTAAAATAATAAAATATACACTTCAAACATATAACAAAATAACAAAATAGTTCAAATAACTTTTGCATTAAATCAGCATTTATATATTAGAAGTAAAAACAACAAGGTTAATAAAAATCAAGTTCTTTTCGTATAATTCTCTAAGGTTTTATAATACTTATATTTAAATAAAATATATTTAATTATAATACTTTTATGAAAATATTACTACAAAAACCCTTAATTGAAATATGACCTTTTTTTAATCTTAAAAATACTTATTCTTTCGATTATGCGATATTCGTGCCACTGAAAAACACTTCAGATATTAACGAATAACAAATACTAATTACATTTTGTATCAAATCAACATAAGTTAATCATTTGTTAATATTTCATAATCCACTAAAATAATTATTATTGGTAACTTAATTATTAGTTTTTGTAGAAGGATAACTTACACATTCTAATTCTACTATTAAACTATATCTGTATCTTCAGCATAGAGACCGGAGACTGAACCCTTATACTTGGAAAAACAAAAGCTTATCCAACACCTTAATACCGCGAAATCAAAGACCCTTTAGTCTTAGTTATAAGTTAGATCTTTTTTTATCTATAACCAAACTATTTTTTTTATGTAATTCAGTGTTGCTGAATTTTGAGTTTATTTTAATAAATATATTTATAGGTAAGGCATATGAGAGTTTCCTTAAAAAGATCAATTGAAAATAAAGGAAATTCGTTTCTAGTTGGTGCCTTGGTGTACACAAGATTCACATGTTATGCAATCTTTGTTTCCTCTACTCCCTTTCATGTTAAAGCATTAATAATGCATCTCCTGTAACACTGGTTGTAAATTGTTGTGAGTGAAGCAGAGATAAAAAAAAAAAAAAAGAAAAAGTTACTGTTCATCAGTAAATTTGGAGGAGATATTGTCCATCTCTATATTTTTTAATATTTTTTTAAAGTAATTGTGAGTGAAGAAGTGAGAAAAGGTATGATAAAAGTATAAAAAAATATTATTTAATTGAAAAAAAAGAGAAAAAATAGTGTTTTAGTGTAGTTATTGAGATGGAGTAAGAGATTTGATTGTGATTGCTCTTAGAGCAGTTACAACAAGCCCGTTTGTTATGGTTTGCTCTTCAGACTACCAAACAAACAAACCATCACATTGTGGTGATGATTAGACGGTTCAGATGGATGTTGGTCCGTTCCAGCAGACTCGTCCATTTGGGTTGTGGTGGGCTCATATGATGGGGTTTTTAATTAATTAAAAAAAATTTCTTGTTAGTTTAAGAAAAGATTTCTTATGTTTTTTTAACAAAAAAAATTATACCAAATAAAATTAAACAAAATTAGAAAAAGATTTCTTATGTTTTTAACAAAAAAATATATCAAATAAAATTAAACATAAAACATATAAAACAAATTTATTAAAATTAAAAACATTACACAAAGTACATAATTAAACCTTAACAAACCATGTAATTAAACCTAAACACATCAGATAATTAAACCTAAACAAGACGAGATAATTAAACCTAATTGTCAACCCCTGAACCATTGAAATCGGCATCCGGAGCTGGAGGGAGAGTGGGTTACATACGGGGATGGTTTCTTATTACTTGTCAGACTGCCATGTGTAAAAATCTTCTATTATGTATGTTTTTCGTATTCCCAATGGGCCCTGGCAATCACTTTTGCATCACTTATGTCGTCACCTTGAGCCATCAAGTGGTTGAGATATGCATGAAATCTGCGAACCTCCCTGAACAAAAAATGAAACTTTGACAAAGTGGCATTCGAATTGCGATTGGTTTCTCCAACACATTGACGGAATCCTTCAAATAAGACTTCTCTTATTGACTGGCTACTTATCTGCTGTCGAACAAGTCCATCCAAGAGTTGACCAGAGTCATCTCTTCTTCTTCAGTCCACCTGTTTCTTACCATTTTTTTTTGAATCTTTGTAGTGAATTATAAGTTGAGAAGTACACATATTACTTGAAATACGAATTGAATTTATAGTTAGTAAAAACTAGCCGTTGCAAAAGTAGCCATTTGAAAAGACCCGGTGTAATAATTAAATATTCCTTTTTACTATTTTATTTGAATTTATAATTAAATAAAAATACTAGATAAGAAAAAATAAAAATTAAATATTCATTTAATTAAATTATTACGAGTTTTATTTTTTATATTTATTTAATAATAATTATTATAATTATTAATTAAATATAATTACAAATAGATTATATAAATTAGATATAGTTTAAATAAATTGAAAAGTAGGTGATGAGGTGTAGGTTTGGAGTAGTTTGAAATTGTTTATTCTTATAGGGGGGTGGATCGGGTTTGAAATGGTGACGGCTTAGAATGATGTGGCATTCTAACTAGGCAATCTAGATTTGGATCTGCACATACCATTGTGGATGCTCTTAGTAGCATAGCATAACTTGTGGACTTATGAAAGTCACGTGTTCGGAATGGGTACTAAAATGCAAGGCTTAATGAATCAAAGTGATTGCGTGTAGATGTAACAATTATAAAACAATCGACTTTCAGTGTTAAAAAAATCCATCAGTTAAGGTATCAAATTTTATCAATTTGTCGGTGAAGATTCAACCGAACAGGTTAAAATTTTACCGACAAATCACTAACAAATTTTAGAAACGAATCACCAATATTGGCCCTCACTGCCCCACATTAGCCTTAATTAATCAACATCGAACCTCACTTATGACAAATAAAACTATATCATTTCTTTCCCTTGTTTTATGTGGGCGGGGGGGGGGGGGGTAGCGGTGCATTTTCTGATCCATCGATAATAACCGATAGATATTATGAAGATAAATTATTATTATCGGTATGACCTCTAAAGTACTTTTTTGGAATTTTATGGAATCCGTCGACAATAACCAATGGACATTATGAAGATAAATTAACAAAATATTTTTTTTCTTTTTTTGTGATTTTGCGGGATCCATTGGTGATCCGTTTATAGTATCAGTGAATATTAGGCAATTAAAGCATTTTTCTAGTAGTGAAGAGACTCTAAATCCACCTCAACACGTGCACTTTTAATTGATTAAATCAGAAAATGCGTATCAAAGGTGCACCTTTTAATTGATTAAATCAGAAAATGTGTATATAAAATGCATCGTTATAAAGAAAACCTAATAGTCGAGTTTTGAGGTAACGTGAACCCACTAGACTTTTCATAGAAATAGAATAAATAAAAAAGCACTAAACTTGGCATAACTACGCGCGTTACCAATTAAAAGAAGATAATTAGATCTGATGCAAGACATTACGTATTCTGTGGGTTTAGAACCTCGCACAGAGTAAACATACTCATTATATATATATATATATATATATATATATATTGTTTTCGAGGGATGATGAATAGTAATTTTATTTTTATAATAATATATAGTTTTTTTTATTTTATTATTTTATTATTTAATATATTACAATAGTTTATTATTATATGAGTAATTGTCAAAATCGTCCCTGAGGTTCGGGCATGTTTGCCATTTTCAATTTACTCTTATTATATTTACTTTTAATAGTATATTTTTAAACACATATTTCCTTTACCTTTTTTTAATAATTGTTTTTTTTCTTTTTTTGAACATATATTAATTTATAGATTAATTTGATATTTCTTTAATAAGTTACGTTTATAATTTTTTTCTAAAAACTTAAGTACGTAGTTGTGCTTGATTTCTTTCCCTGACATTCTGTTATAATTTTTTTTTTTAAAAACGAGGTTATATTCAAAATAAAGTATTTATTTGGTATCATAAAACAGTACGATAATAAATTAAATCGTTCTAATGGTTTGACTTTCTAAACAACATGCTTTATTTTCAAATCACGTTTATTTTACATTATCATTTGCTCGGTTTCGCCGCAACGCGCGATTTAAAAAAAACTAGTTATTATAAGGAGAGAACTATTAAACATTTCAACCCTAAATGTTGAGGTTAACTTTACATATGATTTTGCCTTTTTGCATTGACATTCAAGGTTGAATCTTCCCTTTCCACCCACAATCAAAGGCTCTTAACAACACACACATACTCATTGCTAATTTAAATCCATAATTATTGATAATGGTTACATCCGTCACATGCATGCATGTATATGGGTATACTACACACGCAAGTAGGGTCGTGCATAGCCCACTCTCCTACGGGTCCAAATTCTTTTATTATAGTTTATAAATCTTTCTATACCAATAAACCAAATTTTTTTGGACATGTGTCTTTCTCTGTGCTTTCTCACCTTATTTTCCTATTTATCTCCCATATTAAATAGTAATAATAATAATTTTAAACAAAATTTAGATAAGAAAAAATATTTAGATAAGGATAAACGTTTGTTCTTATTATGATCATATTATATAATAATAATAATAATAATAATTTTAAACAAAAAAATTAGATAAGAATATAAATGTTTGTTTTTATTATCGTCATAGCAAATAATAATATTTTTTTAAACGATTGAAATTATGGTAAATTAGGAATTAAAGGCTCCCGTTTGATATATACTTATTACTTAATAATTGTATTATTGTTTTTTTTTTCACTAGAGAAATAATTATTCTAGATCAGGCATACGTTTCTATCAAATTGTAAGTGTTTTTTTACGCATCGCTAGCTATAATGGTAGATGTACTGTTATAATTGGTTTAAACACATCATTTATTACACATTGCATCAACATGTAGAGAGAACAACATTTTTAAATGTAATAATTCTATATTCCATTCAAAGAGAATTTAATTCTCGATTTTACGGTATAATATATCATGCATAATATATAATATAATAATTTAGTGTGACTTCTCACGTAATATGACTGGAATTCGATATAAGAAAAAGCTAATCTAGCGAAACAATTACCACAGTTAAATTACCAACATGTTGTTGCTTTATATTGTTGTACCTAATGCATAGTGTGTTTTTCAAAAAAAATTGTTTTTTCACTTTTAATCCAAAAGTTTTTTATCTTTTACATTTTAACCCCTTTGAGTTTTTACTTTAAACCCAAAGCTTTTCATTTTTGTAATTTAACACAAACATTTTTTTGTGTTAAACTTTAGTCCCTCGTACATTTATCTTTCGCAGGTTTTTCGTTTTACGTTACGTTCTAAATTTGCAAGTCAACACGCTGCAACATGCGTGTGGGGTTCAACATTATCGTCTATTTTTTTTCGTTTGACAGGTCCGTCGCAACGTGTCTATTTTTCTCTGTTTGACAAGTTCATCGCAACACGCGGGTACCAAATCGACTTAGTTATTCTTTTTTACGTTTTACGTTACTGTCTAATATTTCGCATTAACATGGCGTAACGGGCGTGCGTGGTTCAACAATTTTACGCCTGTTTTTATTCGGTGTTATTTATTTATTTTATTTTTACGAGCTCCTCCGATGTTGGTGGTCGCTGGCAGTGGTGTGGTATTGGTGTTACTTGGCACAATTCTAAGAACGTATTTAACCTATAGTTTTTTACTAATAATTTGTTTCGAGTTTACCCCTATACCTCCTTTATTTAAAAGGGGTTTTTACATATTTTCCCCTCCTAAGTCTCCTTATTACGTATTTCCCCAAACCATAAAATCAATTACATATTTCCCCTCCCTAACTCATACATATTACATATTTCCCCTTTTCATTTAAGTGACTCTTATTTATGACTATTTTACACTTAATGAAATATTTAATGAATATTTACATATTTCCCCATTCTGATATGTAAAATCAATTACATATTTACCCAGATTATGTAGTATCACCCCAATTCTTCTACTTGTTACTCTTGTCAAACAATACACGCAAAAACATAATACTCATAATAAAAACATTAATTCCTTTCGAAAAACATAAATTCCGTTCAAAAAAACATAAGTTCCGTTCAAACCCCAATTCTTCTACTTTCACATAATTTTTGTACTCTTTCCTCGCCCCTTTTACTTATTGACGCTTGATGTTGAGTAGGATCTTCAGGTGCTGAGTTTTTGCATGTCTTTTCACGGTGTCAATACTCACCACATCGTGGACATTTTTGTCGTTTTTTAGGCTCGTCACTAGGTCTAATTCTATTCTTTCTTAGTCTCCCAGGTGGACGTTTGATTGCAGGTGGGTATATCTTCTCCTCATTATCTATATACACCCATTGATCCTTTGTTGGCATTGAAGCAACTTCTAAAGCATAAGCTAATTTAAACTTCTTAACAGTATAAAATGGATCAACATACATGTCCCAGTTAACATCCCTTGTGAACTTCCCCATTGAACACTATTGGCAGCGACTAATACCCCATTGAACTTCCCTTTTAGATGACATGCATCTAGAGAAATATAGGGACGACAACCAACAAGAAACCCCTTCCAACAAGCTAGTAGTGAAACAAAAAAGCGTAAAAATAGTTTCTTATTACCTTTAGTCTCAAAGTCAACTTCAACAACACTTCCTGGGTTTCGCCTTAATAGTTCCTCTTTAAAATCATTCGTCTTTATGAATGAGTCTTCCCAATTCCCGTACAAATCACTGTAAGCTTGTTCTTTTCCTCGATGAACATAAATCATATACAATTATGCTTCTGATGAACAGAAATCATATACACACGATTTTAACTGAATGAACACATGTATTCCATAACAGAACCTTATTTTTTAAATTAAAAGCTTACATTTTTCTTAAATGATGCCTACTGCTGGAATAAAAAAAACACCACAGATTGCTAATCTAGTTAATTAAAAATTAATACTTTATTAACAATTATGCTTCTTTAACTAGCAAAGGGGTCAATAATTTTTAATTATCAAACCTAAAACTATCGTCTTTGGTGGGGGGAAGAAACATCGTTCTGTGTAGGGTTTGGATGAGTTGATTATACGAATGGGGATATACACGCAGGAGTTATCTGAGGGTAATTAGATAATTTCTCAAAAAAAAAGGGAAATATGTAATTTATTTTTTGGTTTGGGGAAATACGTAGTAAGGAGGATTAGGAGGGGGGAAATATGTAAAAATCTCTATCTAAAAATAGAAACCATTTTTTACGTGCATATTATTATGTACGTGTCGTCGGTATGAATTCGATTTGCTCTACGTTTCGACGTAAATTTTTTCTGGAAATGAGTCAGGTCAAATATAATACGTTTTCGTTTAAAAATCATTTTACGGGCATATTTTTATGTACGTTTTGGTATAAATTTGAGTTGGTGTATGTTTCGATGTAAACGTTTTTCGGAAACAGGTCAGGTCAAATATAATATGTTTTCGTGCTTATTATGTTTCGTAAAATTTGTTTCAAATCGAGTGGAGTCAAATAGTGGTTTCTTTTTTTCCTTTTTTCAAAAGATTAATTAATTTGTTTTAATTATACGTGTCAACTTTTTCATTACATGTGTTACGTTTTCTATGTGTGAGCCGAGTCACATATAATACGTTATGATTGTACGGTATATATTTGATGTATGTTATGATCCAATCGCAATGTTTATATAGATTACATTGAGTTAAATTGGATACGTCGAAACGCGCGTTTTCATATGATAAACGCATCGCATAACATTTGGAGTTTGGACTAATACACACGGGACTTATTGCTAGTTGTAATTAAAAAGAAGAATTCCCCATCACTTTTTTATATATCACATGCATTGTTTATATGTAATGCTCTATGAAATATCAGGCGATTTGTAGTTGGACACGCATTATGTGTTTGTACAAAGGTGCAAAAGATGAAAGCCATTGTTGAAAGTATGGTTGTACCATTGAATAAAATTTGTTCAGGTGTTGGGTGGGTTTGTACGCCTAAGTATAATATATTCATAGCGACAGTGATTGTTGACTGTTCACACACATACAAGTACGCATTACGTGATTGTACCATCATGCAAAAAGACGAGTTTGAAAAATATCAAAATTCGAAATAGTGTTTGGTAGGCTCCACCTGATTGTACACTTTAAGCTTATTCATTTAATTCCACACACAAAACACACAAACCACTCCACTATTCCCTAAATTGACATTCCAACATCATTATTTATTACTCTTTACATTTTTCTATGGGTGTACCCAATGTTTTAAAAACCGGTTCAAACCGGCCGGTTATACCGGTTGAATCATCCGATAAAACCGGTTAAAGCTCCCGGTATATCCGGTTGAACCGCCCGATACACCCGATTAAACCGTTTTTGAGCCAAATCCGATACGGTAAAAAAACCGGATTTTAAAACATTGGGTGTACCTATTGGCACAGTAATGTGCCTATTGCTATATCAAACCCTAATTAAATCAGGGTTTACCTATGCTGCATATATACCTATACGCAGCGTAGGTAAAGCATGGATCTCAGTGCCTGATCAGCAATCATTGCACAGAAAACAAGGGTTTATATACGCTGCATATAGCTCTATACGTAGCGTATATAAACCATCTGAACTTTTGGAGTCATTTTGATGGGTTTGAAGTATCAGATTTTTACAAGGTTTATATACGCTGCGTATAGAGCTATACGCAACGTATATAACCTTTCAGAATTTTGTTTCGTCATTCGGCATATTTGTGGTATAAATTCTCACCCGGTTACAAGGTTAACTTGCTTAAAATATATAACGAGTTAAAAATATATAATGTTTTTTTATTATTTGGTCGACGACGTCGTTAATTTATTTAGTCGATGTCGTCGAAAAGCGTATAATGTTAAAATTTTGAAAAGCGTATAATAATAATAATTATTATTATTATTATAATGTTAACAATAGTTATATAATTTTAACAATAATAATAATTATAATAATTTCAACAACAATAATAATTATAATAACAATAATAATTGTAAAAAAATATGAATATTAACAATAACAATAACAATATAATTTTAACAATAATATTAATAATAACAATAACAATATAATTTTAACAATAATAGTTATTATAAGAATAATACAAATATTAATGTGATACCTCCTGTAATTGAAACGGATTGCCTGGGATATATGGTTCATAATTATCATACAGTGGTGTGTTACGAGGCTCATAACTGTATCCACCGTAGCCTTCGTATCCACCATATCCACCTTCACCCCCGTATCCACCGTATCCACCTTCACCCCCGTATACACTTTCACCCCCGTATCCACCTTCACCCCCGTATCCACCTTCACCCTCGTATCCGTAACCCGGATACGATTGCTGCGTCGGGTAATATGGTTCATTAACAGGTGCATTCTCAGCACCGTATCCACTTTGTTGCACGTACGGAGATTCATACCCGTATCCGTAATCCGGATACACTTGATGCGCCGGGTAATTTGGTTCATCAACAGGTCGAGTCAGAGTCTCGTTCAAGTCTGGCAACTGTGTTTTTTGATCAACAGGGACTCCAGACACAACCTCCTCCTCCTCATTGGCATCATTTACTCCCCACGCGTCATTAGAATAGCGATTACAGAAGTAATTCTCGTTCCAAAATGATGACATTTTAACAATATGTGTTTAATACATAGGAAATGAAGATATATAAAATAGGTTAGGAGTTGGCCAGAAAGTCCAAATTTCCTAAAAAGTGTAAAAAGTCATAAAACACCATAACGTGAACCATAAAACACACCAAAAACCCACAAATAATATGATGAAGATTACTAAAACATCATGTATGTGGGTTTTGTGTTGTGTTTTAGATGTTAAGGCTCTAATTATGGAATGACAAATATTATTGTGTTTTATGTTGTTTAGCATTTTGTGTTTTATATTCATAGTTATACGATGGTGCGTTTGAAGTTTTTATGGACTATTAGAGTTTGAATATGGTGTTTTAGTAATATTCATTCTATTATTTGTGAGTTTTAGGTGTGTTTTATACCTGAAATTATTGTGTTTTATGACTTTTTACACTTTTTAGGAAACTTAGACTTTCTAGCAGAACCTCACCCTATAAAATAAATGAATTGAACAAATGAGATGACTGAAGTCGAAGGCAGATGAGGTGCATCGCTAAATAGACTTTTGAATTTACAATCATACACAGCGTATAGCTCTATACTCTGCGTATAGCTTTATTCACGTGCCTAGACAACATCGTATCAATGTCAAATCAGTCTGACATACGCTGCGTAGACCTGGCAAACGGGTCGGGTTGGGTCGGTTCGGGTCATGGGTCAAAACGGGTTCGGGTCGAAACGGGTTCGGGTCAAAACGGGTCAATTAAAAAAAGGGTTGTTTTGGTTCGGGTTGAAACGGGTTCGGGTCAATACGGGTTCGGGTTGGAACGGGTTCGGGTCGGAACGGGTTCGGGTCGGAACGGTTTTCGGGTCGGGTCGGGTCGGGCTGGTAATTTACTCTGTTTTTTGAGATTTTTTGCTGCATGATTAACCGTTAACAATTAAATTTTATACATATATTTTATAGTTATACTAACCGGCGCGAGTATTAAATACGCATATGAAATTAGGTAAACTGGATTTCATATTTTGCAGAGTTAACTATCATGTGTGGCTATGATATATCCAAATTCAATCTCTGATTGTTTATTTTCACTGCAAATTTTGGATCTGTGTTTGAATAATCTTTGAATAATTGGATGTGTGTTTGAATAATCTTTGAATAATTGGATCTGCAAATTATACATACAGACATATATATAGCATCGCTACATATTTATATCACACAAACTTGCACATACAGTTACTATAACAATATATAAAAAAGTATAATACACATAACGCTACATAACGTTTATTTTGCAATTGATCGGTGTTGGTTCGTATGTCACTGATGATGGGATCGGTTCTAGTCGAAACGGTACGGGTCGAAACGGTGTCGAAACGGTACGGGTCGAAACGGTTCGCATCGAAACGGTACCGGTCGAAACGGTTCGGGTCGAAACGGTACGGGTCAAAACAGTTCGATTTGAAACGGTTCGCGTCGAAACGGTTCGATTCTAAACGGTACGGGTCGAAACGGTTCGCGTCGAAACGGTTCGATTCGAAACGGTACAGGTCGAAACGGTACGGGTCGAAACAGTACGGGTCGAAACGGTACGGGTCGGAACGGTTCGCATCGAAACGGCACGGGTCGAAACGGTTCGCGTCGAAATGGTTCGATTCGAAACGGTTCGGGTCGAAACGGTTCGATTCGAAATGGTTCGCGTCGAAACGATTCGATTCGAAACGGTACGGATCGAAACGGTACGGGTCGAAACGGTTCGCGTCGAAACGGTACGAAACTCGTCCCGACCTGAAACACGTCTCGTGCGGAAACTCATGTCGGCCCAAAACCCGTTGTGATCCGAAACCCGTCCCGTGCAAAAACCCGTGTCGGCCTGAAACCCGACCCGAACCGACCCCGTTGCGATCCAAAACCTACGTCGTGCCGAAGCCTGTCTCGGCCCGAAACTCAATTTGAACTGAACCTGTTTCGTGCCGTAACCCGTGTTGTGCAGATACTTATGCCGGCTCGAAACCCGCTCTGATCCGAAACCTTCCCCGTTTCTTTAAGACACTAACCCATATCGACCCATTTCTTTAATGTTGTCGACCCGCTTTGACCCGAAAATAAAAAGATGAAATTTCAAGTGACCCATTGTGACCCATTTAGTTAAAATATCTAACCCAAACCAACCCATATAATTTTAAAATCAACCCAAATTGACCCACTTGGAAGGCTTTGGGTCAAGATTGCCCCCTCTAACGCTGCGTATAGGGCTATACGCAGCGTCTTACTTTATGTACATACGCTGCGTATAGACCTATACGCAGCGTATGTCAGACTGATTTGACATGGTACTAGGTTTGACTGTCTGGTCGCATAGTGGTACTAGGTTTGACTGTCTGGTCGCATACCTACCCCATACATACGCTCCGTATAGGTCTATACGCTGCGTAGGAAAACCTAAATGTGTAGATAGCCAACCATGTGTAGAAAGTTTGGCCCTTTTCTATAAATATAATATTCATTTTCCAAATTTATATGTAAAATTTTAGTGTTTTTTTTTTTAAATTAATTATTATTTAATTTCGGTTAATGTTGAGGGTAAATTGTTCGGTTATGAATAATTCACTTCGACGAAGTTTGAACACGAAAACCAATTCAACGACATTTGGACACAAATAAAAGAAAAATTTACTTATCTATCATTTCTCTATTTAATGATAGGGGCATTTTTTATGGCATAAAAACAGAAATAAATATATGTAATACTAATTAAGTATAGTGAAATTGTATAACAAAGAAATTTAGAACAACTCCAACAAGGTTTTTTTTTTCATATTGTCATATGTCGCATCCATTCTCCACTTTCACTTTCTTAACTACTCAAAAAAAAAAAAAAAAAAAAAAAAAATCTCTTGTAATCACCTCTATCCTATTTGGCATAAAATTCAAAAAAACATCCAAAAACAACACTATTCGAGAAGCTCGATCTTGATATACCTCGACAGATGTTTTCATGAATTTCAAATATATTTAACGAATAGTTATTGAGGAATGGTTTAAGTTATTAGAGATATTATTACTGCTAATTTTTTTTTTTTTATAAATACAAAAATTAGTTTCCTATAGGACTAATTTGTGAAAAAAAAACACAATGGATTATTGGCCGGTTTAAGAATTAATATTCCTTTTGGTCTAAGATGTTATTGGAAACGAGCCACGGTATTGCTGAGACCATGACCAATAGGTCATATTTACATCGCATACACGTATTTAAAGAAAGTTCATGTAGCCCAAATGCGGGTGTCAGAGAGGAAAGGAGGAAATAGAAGATGTTGTAGGTGATGGTCTATTGGTAAAAACAATGTTTTTAAAAATCTTGGAGGTTATGTCCTACAGACGACAAGCATAAAGAAATTTGTCGTTAGAAAAAAAGATATAATACTACAATATTATTCACGTTTATTATTTATTAATAAAAAAGAAGATGTTGCATTTGCAAAATTAAAACCAAGAAGTGGGTTACAATTGTTGGTAGGGTGGTTTGGCATGCAGAAAAGCATTTGCCGCATTCCCATTGGCCATTGCTCATACACGTATTTTTTTTTATTGGCTAATTGCATATTATTCGATCACCAAAAAAATTTTGTACGATGATTAAGACAAGCAAGATACTAGAACAAAAACATTATGCAAAAAATGTTACATTTCACCCCGATCATACGCCTGCGTAGAAATTACTCCGTTAAGTTGAAAGAAATCCAATTCCTCCACTCCAAGTTATGCCTTTTTGCCATGTTCTTGATCCATGTGAAAGATACCAACTGTAGATCGCCAAATATTTTCTTGATTCTCACCCTTTCGCTTGAAAAAATTAAGGCATTCCTCACTTTCCATATCTCCCAATCATACACGTATATTTGTCGATAGTAAATCCATTCGCATTTTAAAGATATAAAAGTACAACCATGCAAGGTATTATTGATAGCCATATGATAAGAGTACAAGCAAATGATGCAGCTTTTATCATGGTTTCAACATTTCTTTAAAGACCATACCAAATCAGGACCGGGTTTGATGGGTTGGACCTATTTTATAAATGTATAAAACTAGAAAATAATCTCGCGTGTTGCGGCGGAAATTCAGTCAGTTGGTTTGGTTTATTATGGTACTGGCATTCGCTATAGTAACTTAAAAGAGTTGTATGATGTAACTAAAAAATAAAGTCATGTTTTATATCGATCAAAAATCATAAAAACGAATACCAATACCGGTTCTGATAACAACGGTACTGGTACCGATGTTATTGGTCAGTACCGACTCAGTTCTTCACCGTAACATCATTTCGAATACAAACCCGTTTTAAATAAAACTTTGAATACAATTCCGTTTTAAATACAATTTATATCAAAATGTAAAGAAAAAAATCTAACACAGCCGCGTATTTAGTATTTATAAAAAAACGAACAAACGAAAGTTATAAGAAAAAAAATCCAAAGCTATAGGATTAAAAATGTATATTATTAGGAGCTTAAAAGAAACTTATTTAAAAAGTCAAAATTACCGTTCACGCAAATTAGTAAGTGTTATAAACTGTAGGGTTAAAAACATATATTATTTATGGTATAAGGTGTTTAGTTGAAATTGAAAATAAAAAGATAAAAAAAGTCAAAGTTTCTAATAACATAAGTTGATAATTGTTATATGAGTAGGGTTCGCACGGAAAGTGTGTTTTTCCTAGAAAGTCTAGAAAGCGATCTGGTTCATTCGATTGGTGTGTTTAAGGGTTGAGATTAAATCAATGGCAATCTTTTAATATTTGAGTTTAATTAATTGATTGTTTTAAATAAGTAGGGGCAATTTTGTCAATGGCCGTGTTTTAAATCAATTAGATAACCGCCCAGTTCCTAAATTCAAGCGATTTTCCCTCTCTCTCTCTCTCTCTCTCTCTCTCTCTCTCCAAACCCATCTTGGAAACCCCAATCCCTACCAAAAATAACTACAATCATGGAAGAAGATAACTTTAGAAACGATGGAGAGCACCGGATCAAATTAAAACACTTCTCCATCTCCACCATCTCCGAGTTCATCATCACCATTCAAATATTGTTCTTATCATCTCCGTTTTCTTGAGGATGTGTTTTAACAGCAAGCAAATTAATACAGTTGTGTTTTAGCAGCAAGCAGATTTATACAGTTGTGGTTTAGCATCCAGATTCATACATATGTGTTTTAACAGCAAGCAGATTCATACAGTTGTGTTTTAGCATTCAGATTCATACAGATGTGTTTTAACAGCAAACAGATTCATACAGATGTGTTTTAACATCAGCAGATTCATACAAATGTGTTTTAACAGCAAGCAGATTCATACAGATGTGTTTTAACATCCAGATTCATACAGATGTGTTTTAACAGCAAGCAGATTCATACAGATGTGTTTTAACATCCAGATTCATACAGATTCATACAGATGTGTTTTAACAGCAAGCAGATTCATACAGATGTGTTTTAACAGCAAGCAGATTCATTCAGATGTGTTTTAACAGCAAGCAGATTCATACAGCTGTGTTTTAACATCCAGATTCATACAGGTGTGTTTTAACAGCAAGCAGATTCATACAACTGTGTTTTAGCATTCAGATTCATACAGTTGTGTTTTAACAGCAAACAGATTCATACAGTTATGTTTCAACAGCAAGCAGATTCATACACTTGTGTTTTAGCATTCAGATTCATACAGTTGTGTTTTAACAACAATCAGATTCATACCCTGTGTTTTACCATCTTTATATTGTGGGATCTATAAAAAAAAATTGACTTTAGCCCTGTAAACTGTCAAAACACAGCACCAAGAACATGCTAATAAATTCCAGTAATCTTCTGAACAATGGAATATGCGATGTAATGTGACATGGAATTTTAGTTAATGAACACATTGACTTCCAGATTTGAATTCGAAAATAATAAAAATTCCGAAAATAATGGAATTTTAATTAATGAAGATACATTCCAAAAATAAAATTAAAATGTGAAATTACATGATAGCCCTTCTACTTAAAATCCCTCAATGACACATGTCCAGTTCTTATTCCTTCCTAGACTTTCTAGGAAAAATAGACTTTCCACCCAACTCCTACTCATTGTTATATATATAATATAACTAGTGTTTGAGTCCGCGTTTCGTGGTGGAGTCATAGGAGGATGCTAGTGAGGATGTATTTGTTATCTGATATATTGATGAATTATTGTTAGACCATTTAGGCTTTAACCTAAACAATAATAAAAAATAGGGTAAATTACTTTTTGAGTCCCTGTGTTTTATGGGTTTTAACTAGTTGAGTCCAAAAGCAAAAAGTTTAACGACCTGAGTCCCCATAAGCATTTTCTTTAACCATTTGAGTCCAAATTTCTAACCCAGTTAGAATTTTGTTGTTAAATTTTGTTAAATGACCAAATTACCCTTATAAAACACATGGACTCAAAAAGAAATTTACCCTTAATTAAAAAACACTGTTGAAAAACAATATGCACCGTAAAACAACAAACAAACTTCAAATTTGAAAATTGACTTTTGAATTCAACAACTTCAAATGCCTTTTGTTTATCACCCTCAAAAAACCAAACAAACTTCAAATTTGACTTTTGAATTCAATACTTTGTTAAAAAGGATATTTGCAAACAACAAATGTTTTCTGAAGTTTAATCAAGTGTAGGCAACAAAGATATTTCCACTGTTTCTCTTAACCCAGACACCTAGCCCTACACCTCTTCATACCCGCCACCGTAAGATGATGAAGAGAAGAAGATTGGTGGTGCCGGCGACGGCAGATTACTCTGCTTGTGCATCCCCAGCAGTAGCATCAACTGCCATTGAAGTTCCATCATCTGCTTGAGGTTCGATCTTCACCTTTTGCATTCGAAGAAGAGGATGATGCACGATTCGAAGAAGATATCATAACGATGCCATAAATGTCTCCTTTTTTTAACCCAAACATAAATTTCTTCACCAAATTCCGGCCGAGCACACGCCGGAATCCTCGTCGGTGTTACCTTAGAGCTCTTGCCATCTTCCTTCTTCTTCGTTTCCATGTCTTTTCCAGGTATTCTTGTATGCTTTGTGGTCAGAATTTACCTTAGAGCAAAAGCCCCATGTTGATTTATCATAACCGTAATGAAAAATGTTGAATTTGAGTGATTGAAACTAGGGTTTATTCTTATTTTCTTGGGTGATTTGGGAGTTAGAATGATCTGTAATGAAAGAGAAAGTATAAGAGAGAGAAAGAGAAAAATAAATTAGTTAGTTTTATTTATTTTTTTAATTAGGCAAATTGGAAATAAATAATCCCAACTTACTGTTATTGGCCAATAATAATCCCAACTCATTTAATCACCAATAATAATCCGAACTATTCACTTTTGTTTGTAAAATACTCCCACGTTAAAAAAACACTAACTAGGTTAAAATATTGCTGATGTGGCTTAACATGTGTGGACTGACGTGGCTGGTTAACATATTACCTGTGTATAAAATGATTATCAGCCTCATTTGCACACACAGTCGCACTCTCCTTCAAAACCCTAATTCTACAAATTGGGCAAATTCAGTCGATTGTGTCTGCAAATGAGGCTGATAATCATTTTACACACATGTAAGATGTTAACCAGCCACGTCAGTCCACACATGTTAAGCCACATCATCAATATTTTAACCTAGTTAGTGTTTTTTTAACGTGGGAGTATTTTACAAACAAAAGTGAATAGTTCGGATTATTATTGATGATTAAATGAGTTGGGATTATTATTGGCCAATAACAGTGAGTTGGGATTATTTATTTCCAATTTGCCTTTTAATTCTAGTGGTAGTTTGGTCATTTAACAAATTTTAACAAAATAATTCTAACAGTGTTAGAAATTTGGACTCAAATGGTTAAAGAAAATGCTTATGGGGACTCAGGTCGTTAAACTTTTTGCTTTTAGACTCAACTAATTAAAACCCATAAAACACAGGGACTCAAAAAGTAATTTACCCTAAAAAATAAGTAAGCAACACAGATAAATAAACATGTCTACAGATATAAATTAACTGTCACTATAACAGGTTGAATAAAAAAAAAGAGAGAATAAATTTGTTTTTTCATTTTTCAACAGAAAACGAGATGAATTTATTCAACCAAAATGAAATACAATCTTAACGCAACAAGATGCTACGATAAACCATAATTACTAATACAAAGATAATACTAATGTAAGAGAAATAAACATTTAAAACAGAATGTTATGTCTTTGCCAATTGTTCTAGTTAGGGGTGTTCAAGAATGGATTATCCAGTTTTCAGATATCCAAAAATTTCGGATAGTGAATAATAATATATGAATCCATTCGATATATCTATATCTGAAATTTTGGATACGGATTCGGATATTTGGACGGATATCCGAATTTATAAAAAAAACCATAAAATCCGTTTCGTGCATAAATTAAAACTAAACCTGTATTCGATTTTCCATATTTCCAACACTAAAAACAAATTAAACATTCATAAATCCACACCCGAATCTGATTGTTTACTATTTTTTATAATATTTTACTATATTTCAAAACTTAACATAGTGCTCATATAATATATATATACACACACAATATTTTTTAGTTTTCGGATATCGGATAATCCGAATTTTTTAGAAATCAATATCTGAATTCGAAAATTCGGATACGGATTTCCGGATTCGGTTTCGGATCCGATTTTTTTAGCACCCCTGGTTCTACTCGACTCATGTGATCTTTGATTGTTGCATCACCCACTCAAAAGAAGTTTCCCTACTATCTTTCACTGATTTTTGTAGGGTTAAGATATTCTACAAAGCCTAAAATAAATAAGAAAGGGTAATAAGTCACCATATAGTGACAAGTGTCCAAAGAGGGATCAAGTGTGAAGGATAATTTTATCCAAGACAAAAAAAGAATATGCACATATGCGTCACATGCTATCCCCCCCCACCCATGCGTCACATGCTATCCCCCCCCCACCCAATTTTTTAAACGTCTGTAACCTTTTTACGTCATTTGTTTTAAAAAAATACCAAAAATCAAGTGTCGTTTTATCTTTAATATGAGTACCCTATTGTTATACTTTAGAAGAAAAAAATTGAAAACCCAGTTGCATAAAACACAAAGGACATAACGTAAAACGCAAGGAGTCTTAAACAAAAATCACAATGGAAAGTAAACTAATAATACAATGGAAAATATACTAAAAACACAACTGATATCAGGTAAAAAACACAATGTACAGCGGATAAAACACAATAAACAAAAAACTAAAAACACAATGAGTAAATGACTAAAATAAAATAGATAGTAGAATAAACAAAATGGACATAAGAACAAAAAACACAATGTACAAACATACTAAAAACAATGGATAACAGAATAAACACAATGACCAAAATCTTTAACACAATGGATTGAAAACCCACCTAGTTGAAAAACTCAATAATCAAAACTAATAACACAATGTATAGAAAACCCAAATATAACACCATCTTTATTATGTCATATATTATGTTATAGGTTCTGATAATAAATACATAATGGACAGAACCTAAAATAACATTGTATTATAAGTTCTGATAATAACACAATGTGTAGAAACCCTGGTAAAAACGTAATGACCAAAACCCATTTGAAAAACATAATGACTATAAAATTAAACACAATGTATAGACCCATCTTCATTGTGTCATACATTGTGTTATAGGTTCTGATAATAAAAATACAATCGACAGAACCCAAAAGAACATTTTGTTACTGGTTCTAATCATAACACAATGTATAGAAGCCCGGTAAAAAAACGTAATGACTAAAACCCAGTTGAAAAACACAATAACCAGAACCTTTAACACAATGCAAAGAAATCCCATCTTCATTGTGTCCGTAATGACCAAAACCCAGTTGAAAAACACAATGACCAGAATTTTTAACACAATAAACACATTAAAAATATAATTCTTTTATTTTATTTTTATATAGCAATATCATACTCATATTAAAAATAAAAAAACGCTCATTATTATAGTATTATTTTATTGTAAAAAAATCGTATAAAAGTTATGAACATTTTAAATGATGGGGGAATTGACACAAGCATTGCATGCGGAGAAAAAGTCAACAAATATAAGATATTCTCTTTATGCCTTTCCTCTAATTTTTTTCCTCCAAAACTAATCTCAACCCTCCCTATTTAAGATCAATGGACTAGAATCCTTCCTACTATTCTTATTTATTTTACAATTTATGTTTAATCTTAACCGCTTTTTGTATTGATCCTCCTTTTCCATTAAAGACGGTCCTGTTTCTTCTTTGTCATATACACCAAAAGGATATTAATATTATATCGCTTTCTCCCAATTAATAACCCGAATCCATTAGTGCATTGTACCAGCTCACTTGTAGTTGTAAAGTTGTGCATATCTAGTAACCTCAGCCACAAATAGATCTACTTCCATATAATCTCCACCTCTTGGCATTAGACCAAGGCATGGTCCGGTGTCTCGTCCATACTAACACATACTTTGCATATTGGTTATTGTAGTGGTATCTCTCTATGTGTTGGAGTCGTTGTTGTTGGGATTTTTTCCTAGAAGTGACCTCCACACAAATAAATTAACCTTTGGGGGTGGCAATCATGTTCCAGTAAAACTCGCTTGCCTCTTGGTTTACATCAATCTGTTTTGATAAGTCTCTTCGAACCGACTTTACCAAAAATGTTGGATCGACCTCATTTTTCCATCCTCGTTGATCCATGCTGCTTTACATGTTGTTGTGATAATAGCTTTGTCAAGTTTTACATTTATACCTTTCTTCTACGTTTTCGAGTAATCTTGTCCACCCCCAATCCCAACCCTGTGCATGTTTTGTAACAATCATTCACGGATGCTCTTTTATTTTTTGCTAGTTAGTATATTGTGGCTATTGGTGTTTTAACGACCCATCACATACCCAATTCAATCATCTCCCTCAATTCCCAAACCCTAAAACACCATAAACATGTCTCTTCCTCAGACATTTTTCAAAGTGATTTGGGTAAAAAAATTTAACTGGGTTCGTTTAAATCAACTTAAATTACACAACGGGCCAATCTAAATCTACTCAAGTTATACAACACTTTGAAAAATGTTTAACTAACCATAAAATTGTTGCAGGTTTACTAAACTCTATTCTTGACACAAGTAAAATTGAAGCTGGCAAGATGGAGCTAGAAGAAAAACCCTTTGACTTGGTCAAAGTGCTAGAGAGTGTAGTTAACTTGTTCTATCCAATTGGCATAAAAAAGGAAGTTGATGTGATTTTGGACTTACAAGACGATTTATTGACCAAATATTTACAAGTTAAAGGCGATGAACGCCGACTTAAACAAATATTATCAAACTTACTAAGCAATGCAATCAAGTTCACATCAGATGGTCATGTCTCAGTTTCTGTTCGGTCTCGTGCGATGAACCCGAATTTGCAGAGCTCGATAACTGCTTTTGATCGCATTTGGTTTAAACGATGGCGATCATACTTGTTTTGTAGAAATAATGACAAGTGTGGGGATATTGAAACAATTTATGGCTGAGGAAGAGGCAGAGAGATGGCTGAGGAAGAGACAGGTTTATGGTGTTTTAGGGTTTGGGAATTGAGGGAGATGATTGAATTGGGGAAGAAGATGTTATATATATATATGTCAATTTTTTGGTTTTATTTATTAATGAATATTTTAAATAAAAACATGAAATGACCAGAATACCCTTAAGAGGATAGACATACTAAAAATTTTAACTTGGTTAGTGCTAAAGGACGAAAGGTGTAATGCGTCTTCCAAATAAAGGATTGTGACTGTAATTATTGAAATTAAAGGCTATCCATTGCAACCCGCTACAAACATAAAGGACGAAAAGTGTAATTTACCCTTGCATTTATTATAACAATATCCCGCCTAAACTACGCGCCAAAAACATCCTATAAAGAGAAGCGTCTCAGCATCTTCCATTGATCACACCAAAAATCAAACGCCATGTTTCCTAAATACCACTCACTATAAAACGCCAAAAAAGTTAAAAAGAATCAAACATGGCAAACATCGTTTCTTGGATATTCAGTATTGTTCTGCGTGAACTTTCACTTAATGGATTCTTACGTGAGGGGGGTAACTCAATAAGATTTTGCTGCATGAAATTGACCAATCTTCAAGAAAAAGAGACTGATGACAGTCATATGTCCTTTTGTCTTCTTTGTTCTTGAAGAAGGCTTGGATGAGAAGAAGAGACCAATCCTAGTGTAAATGCTATTTTGGACTCCATGATGATAATGAGGATAACAGACAAATAGAATCCACCCACACGACGTCGAATTGTGTCTCTAACATCCACAAAAGCCACTTCAACAACGAACAAACAATAAAATCACTCCAAACCAAAACGCCATATATTTGTGACAGTTCTTTAGTTTCAAAAGAAGAAAGAGACTGATGACAGTGAAGATTGGGAGAGAAATTGGTTTCGGATTTTTAATTTATTTTTTTCCCTTCTATTTTTTTCTGTGGTTTGTTATCTAATTTTCCGCTAAAAAAATACATTATTTCTCTAAAAAAATTCTTGTAAAACGCCAAGATGCCACAAATGCCAAACTCCAAAGCTATAATAAAATTACTTTAGACAAGTATTATTAAAAACTCAAAAAAATGTATAAAACAATGTGCAAGAAATAGAACAATGTGTCATCTTTATCTAAACGCCATTGAAAATACAAAACGCTAAAATCTAAAAGATGGGATGTGTTACAGCCATAAACAGATGAAGCTGAACAAACAGTAACTACTAACAGTAAACTAAAATGACGGAAACTTTATTACTAACATTTATTATATTAAAAGCCACTCCATGGGTACTTGAATTTATTTATCTTTTCAAAACACCATAATTACCTGTCACATTATAGGACGACATCCTACATGGCGGCAAACAAAAGTTATTAGATAAGAAGAACAGGTAAACAAAACTTAACACTCCACACATTCTCTAACACGCCACACATTGTGTAAAACGCCATACAACTTAAAAAAATGGCTCAGGTTATTGCATGGAGGTTTGAGAGGTCGGAGAGACGTTTCATCCTAAAGTTCTCTGATAGGAGAAGGGTGAAGGTCAAAACAATCAAGGCCATATGGATGAAGTCGTTCAAAGGGATATTCTGGCCCTTGGGATTCCAAGGGCCGACGATTTTGAAAGGACTCGAAAGGTAAAAAGAAGATTGAAGAGAAAATTTCCAGCAGATGATGATGATGATGATATTGACAATATTTGTCCTAGCCCCCGACCCCTGCCCGGGAGTGTCACACCCCAACCGATGGCGGAAACATCGGGGCGTGGCACTAAGCGAAACAGATTGTCCAGAAGTTTCCATAACAATTATATTTATCAATTACTTAAAACAACATGTCCCATACCATGTCATAAAAGATAGTACAATTATTACAGAAAAAATCTAGGTAAATAGTTCTGTTCCGACAACTCAGATTTCATTTGTACAGGCAACTACTTGTTGGACTCTAGGACCTTATTCTAGCCTCGCTTTCCTAGCAGATAATCATCCTAAACACCTGTCACATATGTTAACATAAAGTCAATACACATATTGTAAAGGAGAGTATACAAGTTTGATAATAGCATATAAAGTTCGATATAGTTTACGCATAACCAACACGTACACAGAGGAAAACGAAGCATGTTAGTTATCGACATGAACCTATCGATACCAATGACTGCGGGTTGACTGCCCAAGGCAGTTCGCAATACATGATCACCACTGTAATCCATGCAAGTAATTGTCCTTAACAACCCCCGTGTGAACGGGTGCTGAGTCCAAACTATAGTACTATCGTCGTTAAGGCAGGTAGACAGCATTCCATGTGTAAGCATAACAAACAAGCATTCATTAAGTCACGTATAACATGCGGTAACGGTTAGCGTTTAAAGTTTTTGCGTAGTGTGTTCGATGTGATTTCGTATAATTAACGTATGTAACACCCAAAAGTGCGAAAGCAAAAAGGGGTCGAGTATACTCACAGCGGTTGATGGATTGAAGGGAGCGCTTAGAGAGTAAGGTTAGCCTGATCAGAACGATAGCATAATGATAAGTGTCGCGTAAAACGAAAGCAAGTGTCGGTGGGTCGAGGGTCGAACAGCTGGTTGATCGGATGGTAGTCCGATCTGACAGTTGATCGTGCGGTTGATAGTCCGTTCGGACGGCTGTCCGCTCGGATGGCCGTTCGAGTGGATGGTTTCTTCCTTTGGGAAGGATGTGTTTGTGTATGATGGTTTGACTTTTGAAGTTTTTGTTGTAGCATTTGAAAACATTGGCAACCCGTTCGGCTAGGCACTTCAGCAAGAACAAGTTCTCAGCAGGTTGTCACTCGATCGGACAGCAGTCTGGTCGGGTGGCATCCTTAGTGCATTGAACATGTTTGAAAAATCGATTAAGTGTTAAAGCCCAAGTATCTCATGATCCGAAGGGCAATCCGGTCGGATGGTAGTCCGATCGGATAACAATTCGTTCAATACTCAAACTTCAGATAAAGTTGGTTAAGTGTGGGACCCAAGGTACAAGCCGTTCGGCTGGCCAATCGTTCGGGTGACTGTCCGTTCGGACAGCAGTCCGATCGGATGGCACCTCGTCCTGGTTGTCCTATTTGTCTTACCCTTGGTTGTTTGATTGTTTGTCGTTTTATCGAGACGGTGTGACTACGTGTTAACCAACAGAGCCCTGTCTTAACCCAAGCGATCTGATCAAACAGGAATCACCCTAGTTCGACCAGTTAACCGGTTCAAGACAATCGTTCTTGGTTAACCCGAAATCGGTGGTCTCGTGAGTAGAATCCAGATCTTGAACTAGCACAACACTAAGAATGATTAGAAGACAAGAACAAGGTCCGGTTCTATCGGTTTTGAGTGCATTGAGTGTAAAAGAGTTGAAAGAAAGTTTGAAAACCATCTTTCAAACCTTTTTATTGTGAATATGTTTAGATCTATGAAAGATCTTTGTCGTTTATGTGGAAATCGATTAGATTTAAGTTGTTCTTGGTGGATTGAGGCCAAAACATGAAGTTCTTCAAGAACACATGATGACGTCAACCTAGAACACCTTGAATCTTGGTGATTTCACGGTTAAAAGTTAAGATTTAAAAGATAGAAAGGTGTAGGATTGCGTGTAGATCAAGAAAGTACAAGATTTAGGACGAGATCTTACCGGAATCGAGAGAAATCAAAGAAAAGGCGAGGAGCACGAGCTGGTCGGTAAGAGAGTTTCCAAAAGTAGAAAGAGTGAAAGTGACATGGGTATTTATAGAGTTCCAAAAGAGGAAAGGGATGGCTGATCGGCCAGGCAGCTCAATCGGACAGCCTGCCCGATAGGACGGCAGTCCGGGAGGACGGCTGGTCAATCGGCTGGTTGCCTGATCGATCGGTCGACTGGTTCGAGTGTTCGGCGCGACGAGCTTTGCTGTTTCGATTTCGATTACGAGCGATGCGATGCGATGGAGTTTCCTAGTCAAATTACTTTTAATCCTAACTACTCATATCTCGCGCTATCTCTTCTCCACTAATTATCATACTATATCAACATACAATCATCCCTATTTCGTATTCGTTTTGCGTTTGCGATTCGACTGCGATTGAGTTCGATTGCGTTTTGATTGATTACCACACATAACATAAATAAACATGCACAAGTAACACATAAGGCACACACATACACACACGTATAACAATCAACCAAATGCGTAATTCGAGTTGCGAGTGCGATGTCGATTAGATTTAGCTTGATTAGCGTTTAGTTAACTTTATCGCATTGTTACTTCCTATTGTTCACAGTCAAAAAGCGATTCGTAGCAATAAATATTCGTCGATTACTGCGATTATAATTAATTACTCCACATAATACAACTAACAGAAAAACATAAAAATAGGCTAACTACAAGTCAAAGAAGTCAAAACAGGAATTGAGCGAGGAGAGACAGATTGCAATTAGCAATCTTTTCTTCCTTTGACTTCAATCTTGACTTTGACTTTTACTTCGAAACACTGGGGTGTTACAGGGAGCGGGTGCCGCGAGACTCAGAGCTGGTGGTATCGGTGTTTATTAATTTGGCAGCAGAATTCATACATCAGGATTGTAGTTAGGAAATATTTATATCAGAGTTAAACACCAAACTTTTATAACAATAAATGGGATAAAAACCCAAATTCGTTTGACAATACATTTGTAGGGATAAACCCTAATTATTGAAAACATAAACTCCGTTTCTTTATTTGGTAACTTTTATAGCTACAACTTTAAGCCTTCAGTGCTCTCCAGCTGGCTTCTATTAGCTTCACATTAAGTTACCTGAAATGCGTTTTAAATAGGTTTTATCAGCAAGAAATACTGGCGAGTGCATCCCAGTTTAATCAAAACAGTTTTATAAACACTACACTAGTTGAGAGCATCCGCATTTACATTGTCTATATCTATCCAATTACCCCTTTGGTATTGTCAATCCTGACTTGTGGTCATGCTACTATTCGCAATAGTAACGAGTTTCAAGTAATGTATACAAAACCCCAACATACCGGCAGTAATTGTAGAATCACAAATACTCAATTACAATTAAGTGTAATTTAAAACATTTGAGGTTTTGGTAAAAAGGTGACAAAAAGAATTTATAAAAGAGGAATGACTCACATTGTTTACTTAGGTAAAACTAAAGCTTCCTGGTGAATCTCCTGGTTATTATCTATTAAAATTAAACAATGCGCACGTGTTAGTAAAATAACCCAAATCACATAAACCGTACAACTCGAGACAGAACTCCAATGACTGAGTCAGGCAGAGCCTTGACATGCATTACGGAGTCCTAGATCAATCGGGTGTAACACGCGACAGAACTCCAACGACTGAGTCAGGCAGAGCCTTGACATGTGTTTCGGAGCCCTAGATCGATCGTGTAGGGTAACAAATAGGGTTATAATACTTACAACGAGGCAGAGCTTCGCTTTTCAGGGGTATTATTTCCCGAGTATAATTGCCCACTATAGATCAGAGAAAAGAAAAGAAATTGAACGACGATAAATGAGGCCGTCGACCTCTATTTATACGATGGCCGAAGGGCGGCTCGCGGCCCTCGAAGCCCCCTTGTTTCTCTCTCGCGGCCCGTGAGGCTATTACGGTAGGCCCTAGCCTTGACGACTCACCTATCTAGCTTCATCACGTAAGGGACACGTGGCAGATCATGGTGTCGTCTGGTGACACGTTGTCGCGGCCCGCGAAGACGTGGCTTGACCAGGTCGCGGCGTGCGAGGGCTTTGCAGATTTGTTTTTATTTGATTTTTGTAAATATTAAGGTATTCTAGGCCCGTTTCTCACATACGGGGTATATTTTAAGACATTTAGGGTTAGTAAGGGGTATATAGGAGGGTTGTTATATCCTCCCCACCTTGTTTTAGATCTCGTCCTTGAGGTCTACTGGAATAGGTGTGGGTATTTCCTTTGCATTTCTGACTCGAGCTCCCAAGTGTATTCTGGTCCTCTCTTGGAATCCCATTTCACTTTGACCAGAACTAATCTCTTGTTATTTGAGATTCTTGGTTTTTCTATCTTCAATCTGAATGGGTTTCTCTACAAATTTAAGTTTCTCATTTACCTCTATGTCCTTAAGAGGTAACACTAAAGATTCGTCTGCTAAACACTTTTTTGAGATTACATAGATGAAATACATCATGTATTCCTGTCATTTCCTCTGGCAGTTGTAGCTGATAAACCACGGGTCCTATTCTTCTAATAATCTCAAAAGGTCCAATATACCCGGGGCTTAGCTTCCCTCTTTTAACAAATCTGACTACTCCTTTCCATGGAGAAACTTTTAATAATACCTGATCTCCAACTTGAAATTCCAAAGGTTTCCGTCTGTTATCTACATAACTCTTTTGACGATCTCGTGCTGCTTTTAGTCTTTCCTTGACTTGAATTATCTTGTGTAAGTCCCCTAACACGTGCGGATCGTAACAGAATCGTCGATCCAACCTAGAGTGCGGAATCCCCTAGATTAGATTTCACAGAAAAGGAGTAGAACACGAATCACTTTAAACCCGATCTTTATTGATTATCTTCGTAACGATTACAATCAATCAAGATCCTAATTCGTCCAAGCCTTTGTCTTTCACGAATTCTCTCCAAGTGATTAAGGTGATTAGAAGATTAACCTAAACCCTAATGCTAAGCTTTGTTTATACAGGACAAAGCTTTGCATGTGGGCTAGGTCTTGGGCAAGGCCCAATTCGCAAACCCTTCCCCATATGTGGGTTTGGTTTGGCCCAATCACTCTTACTTCACTATAACAAACTATTACAAAGCTAAACCCGCTAACCGTTTATCGTTTTACTAATTACAAGATATCCAAAGACCAAATCTAAGCTGTTGTCACAAAACATGCACCAACAAACTCCCCCTTGACAATAGCTCGCAAAGGTAATAGCTCGCAAAGGTAACTTCAGTCTTCAGAATCTTCAAGTCTTTTGGTCTTTGGATAGCTTCAGCTTTAACAGCTTCTGTCAGCAACAGACTCCCCCTAAGCTGATGCATCCAATCACCAAATCTTCAAAACGTTAGCGCTTGAGTAAACTCCTGTTCAGCATTTGAATAGCAATCTTCAACTCTTCAACTTTGTCTGCAATGTAGAAAGGAGGTTCTACCATGCATCCAAGCAAACTCTCATCTTCACAGCAACTCTTCAGCAACATACAGCTTCAATCTGTATACTATAAAACAAACATCTCGAGAAACCATAAGAATTTGTCAACATAAGTTAAACAAATTATTACTATTCAAGAGATTTGTTAAACTGTGTCACAGATTAAGCACTATCCATTCAGCACCAACGCACACAAACTTTAAACAAAACAGATCATAACCTGCTTGATTTGAAAATGTTGAACTCACTTACTAACACCGTCTACCCCTATCAGTAACAATTCCTCCAAGAATAACAGTTTTCCGTACGTTATGAATTTTAAACAGAAAAAGACACTATTTTTGTATTTTCGCATTTTCCTGAAAGCAAATAAATAACAAAAACAATAAACACTCTATTTTTGTGAGAATCACCGGTAAGAAGATCATATCAGCACAATCAAACTGTTTCACACAATCAGATAATACTTTATATAATTTCTCGTGAAAAACAGTTCAAGACGATTACCAGTATGTTTGTCCTTTTAAACAAAATGCATGAACATTTCAAGTACCATTACCGTATGATACGTTAAGATAATATTATTTTCTGAAATACTAGCGTGTCCCACTTCAGGATGTACCCCCGCGATCAAGGTATGCACAAAGATTCATCGTAGTAGGTGAGTATACTGAATTCATCCTTTAAGATATCCTGACTGTGTCTAGGTCTGCATATAATCTGTGTTATCATGTTTTGATTGCTTACTATGAACACCCAATTAAATACTAATCAAATCCTGGAAATATAAACAGCACACTCTATCATGCAAGTATCTTCCCTACCACATATTTCACAAGTCCAATCCAGATTTCTGAAATCTTAACTGGGAATAGGTTGAGAAGAGAACAGAATAGATCTTTAGTAGAGATGGTATAATATACAGATCAAATGAGATTTTCTCAGTTTGATATAGGTTTCTTGGGTTTCTTTTGGGCACTTGAGGGCCTCTTTCGGGTGTATTAGATCTATAGAGCGACAACGTACAGCTAGGTCAGCATGTATCTGGATGCAGCAGAAACTGTCGTTGCCTAGCACCTCCAGGTCAGCATATATCTGGATGCAGCAGAGGAGGTACACGACTTTTTTCAGAGAAGATTTCAGAATCAGATCAAAATTGTGTGTATCGGAAAATATACAGACATTCAAATAGAAAGGAGCTAATTCCAAGTAACTATCTTTCCTGGGGTCATGTACAATTTTAGTTCTAACAGACAGACAGCCAAGATATCCCTAGTTGAAACAACAGTATAAAGACCCAAAACTTCAGATTTTGGCAATCTATCAATGCAAGAATTAAGGTCATTAAACCATACACCACTGATGTGTTCCCCACTCATACTCAGTGCATTTAGGTTTATATCACTTTGGTAAGTTGATTATTTCATGCTTTTGCCTACTGGTACATCATATGATGAAGCTGCTATCACACTTAAGCAATTTAAATCAGTTTGAGTGTGACAGTCTAACTTGCTGATGTACTATCATTTCTTCTTTTTCACACAGTGAAAACTCATTTTTGATTTTCTATTTTTTTATGTTTTTTATTTTTCAATGTTTTTGTATTTTTGATTTTTGAGAAAGCAATAAACTATTTACAAAATTCTTATGAAAAACCAGTTATTCAGGATTCCTCATCCCGTTGAGTTCGACTAAGTGTTCAAAGCGAGCTCGATCAAAAGCTTTTGTGTAAAGGTCAGCAAGGTTATCTTCTGTGTCGACTCGATGTAATTCAATTAGTCGTTTTTCAGCACAATCCCGTATAAAGTGATGACGTATGTCAATATGTTTAGTTCTACTGTGCTTTACGGGATTGTTTGTGATTGATATAGTGGCATTATTATCTATCATAATAGGAGTACGAGTGAAATCCAAACCGTAATCCCGCATCTGCTGTTGAATCCAGAGAACCTGAGAGCAACAGCTACCCGCAGCAATATATTCAGCTTCACACGTAGAGGTAGACACACAGGATTGCTTCTTGCATTGCCAAGACACGATCCTGCCTCCTAAGAACTGACAACCACCTGTTGTAGACTTTCTGTTTGATTTGCATCCTCCAAAGTCTGAATCAGTGTAAGCAACGAACCTCAGATCACTATCAGTTGGATACCACAACCCAAGTTTAGGTTTCCCCTTCAAGTAACGAAGAATACGCTTCACTGCTTTCATATGTGACTCTTTCGGATTTGCTTGATATCTGGCACACAGACATACGGCAAACATGATGTCAGGTCTTGAAGCAGTCAAGTACATTAGAGAACCAATCATCGCCCGGTAATGAGTAGGATCAACATCTTCAGTGCTTTCATGATCTGGGCCGAGATTGTGGTTTTCACAAATGGGTGTGTTGCAAGTAGTGCAATCATTCATTTTGAACCGATCCAAAATGTCATACACATACTTCGTTTGATGAATAAACATCCCATCCTCCTTCTGTTCAACTTGTAATCCCAGAAAGTAAGACAGTTCACCCATAGCACTCATTTCAAACTTGCTCTTCATCACCTGTTCAAACTCCTTACACATGTTCTCATCAGATGACCCAAAGATGATGTCATCTACGTATACCTGTACCAGTAGAAAATCTTCCTTCTTCCTCTTAATGAACAGTGTACTGTCAATCTGACCTCTTTCAAAACCATTCTTGAGCAGATGTGTAGACAGTGTCTCGTACCACGCCCTGGGAGCTTGATGTAACCCATACAAAGCCTTATCAGTTTGTACACTCGATCTGGATAGTCTGGATCAACGAACCCTTCTGGTTGTGAGACATACACCAGTTCTTGGACTTTTCCGTAAAGAAATGCACTCTTCACGTCAAGTTGGTAAACTTTGAAGCCCTTGAATGAAGCGAAAGCCAGAAACAAACGAATTGCCTCCAACCTTGCCACTGGTGCAAACACTTCATTGTAATCAATCCCTTCTTGCTGATTAAACCCTTTAACAACTAACCGAGCCTTGTTGCGCGTGACAATACCTCTTTCATCTTTCTTGCACCTAAATACCCATTTAGTGCCAATCTCTCTTTCACCTTTAGGAAGGTCCACTAACTCCCAGACCTTCAACTTCGCAAACTGGGCCAATTCCTCTTGCATAGCTTCAACCCATGAATTGTCTTTAAGAGCCATATGAATGTTCTTCGGCTCCTCTTGGGAAATAAAGCAACTATACAAGCATTCATTCACTATCCCAGTCTTCTCAATCGAAACAAATAACCCAGAATTCGCTGCAATGCTTCTTCTTGTCTGAACACCTGCAGTAGGATCTCCAAGAATCATGTCAACTGGATGATCTCTATTTGCTCGTGTAGTAGCAACAGCATCGACTTCCAGATTGTCACCCAGGTTTGATCCAACCTTCCCCTGAACATTCTGATTTGCAAATGGATTAATGAAATCCTCCCCCTGATTGGGTTCAGGTTCACTATCACTTGAATCAGGATCAGCAGCACCATGGGAAGTTTCCGGAGCATCTGACATATCAACATTCGATCTAGGCATGAACTCGCCTTCATCGTCTTCACCAATCACTATTTGAATCAGCTGAGAATCATCTGCATCAGAAACCTCATGAATATTAAATGACTTAAAAACACTTTCATAATCATATAATATAGCAGGACCATTCGTTGATTGTTGAGGCTTGTAGGAAGTAATTTCCACATTAAAAACAACCTCAATTTTACCAATTTTTAGATTAAAAACCCTTTTATTCGGTGTGCCAGGCACGTAGCCCAGAAAGTAGCCTTCGTCTGCCACCTTACCGAATTTTTGTGTATCTTTGTTTCGCACAATGTTGCAGGGTAATCCAAATGGTTCAAAGCCTGTTAAGTTTGGTTTTTCGTTAAACATCAACTCATGACAAGTTTTGTTAAAATGTTTGACGGTTAAAACTTTGTTTAGGACGTAACAAGCTGTATTCACAGCTTCTCCCCAGAAAAGAACTGGTAGCTTTGAATCTGAAAGCATCGTCCTAGCGGCTTCAATCAACGTCCTGTTTTTCCTCTCAGCGACTCCATTTTGTTGAGGAGTGTAAGGAGCGGAATATTGATGTTCAATTCCTTTTCGAAGACAGTAGAGATCCAGAATACGATTCTTGAACTCCGTGCCATTATCACTCCTTATCCTCTTGATCCTTGCATCATGGACGTTTTCCAATTTTGTAAAAAGATCTATCAGCATCTCTGCTGTTTCATCCTTTGTACCTAAAAAGAAAACCCATGAATAACGTGAGTAATCATCAGTGACAACAAGACAGTAGTACTTTCCACCTATGCTCCTTACGTTCACTGGACCGAATAAATCCATGTGAAGTAATTCATAAGGGGCATTAATGGAATTTACTGTTTTAGACTTATGAGGTTTCTTGTGTTGTTTTCCCTTTTGACATGGAAGACAATTATCTTCCACTTGAAACCTCAGCAATGGAACTCCTTTCACTAGCTCATTTTTATTAATGTAATTCATTTTGCGGTAGTGAATATGAGCCATGCGTCTGTGCCACAACATAGATTCAGCTTCAGATGCTTTTGACAGTAAACACGCCACCGTAGCAGGTGGATCTTTGGCACCCATGTCCATGACATAAGTATCATTTTTCCTCGGTGCACGCATCACTATCCAATCGTCCGGAATGACCAAACCCGGTTTCAACACTAATGCCTCAGTATTTGTAAAATGGACCGAGTGACCCTTGTCGCAGACTTGTGACACGCTCATCAGATTGTGTTTCAGCTGCTCAACATAGTTCACTTTGTCCAATGTGATCTTCCCATTCGTCACTTTTCCTCTTCCAGTAATCCTACCACCTTTAGCACCAGCAAAATTAACATGTCCACCATCATATTCTTCAAATTCAGAAAACAACCTCGCATCCCCCGTCATGTGCCTGGAGCAGCCACTATCAACATACCATAAGTTGATAATCCTCCTTAGCAGCTCCTGCACACACCAACCAAAAGATTAGTTAGAGTGGGGGACCCAAGCCTTGATGGTCTTGGGTCGTCCAGATTCATCAACTACAGGAACATCCATCCAATGTCCATCACTCCTGACTGGAGTCTTGGATCTTGGACCTGTTGATGGAAATGGAGTGTGATTTCCATAAGGTCTCTGGTCCTGTGGGTTCCTATAAGTGTTTGGACTATGTGACCTTTGAAATCTTGAGTTTTGATTCCAAGAAGCTTGATTGTTATAATTTCTAAAGCCATTGTTGTAAAAAGTTCGACCACCATTATTTTGGTATCGATTTTGATATTGACCTTGGCTTCTAAAATTATTTGAATTTTGGTTGTTCATTCTTGGTGAACTACTTCTAGGTCTCTCATATCTGCCTGATGTAGATTCAGGCTGAAATCTTGGTTGATTTCTTTGAAAACGAGGAACTTGAGGAGTTCCTTTTTCAGCCTTATCTACACCACTAGCAACACCCTGTTGTTGCTTTGGAGCAGCTTTCTTTGGAGAGTTAGACTCTCTTTCCTTTTTATCACCGTTCTTTTCTGGTGACTTCCCTCTTTGATTCTCACTAACTTGTGCTTCAACCTTTTTATTTGGACAGCAGCTGGCTACATGTCCCTTTGTGTGACATTTGAAGCACGATCTCCTTTTCGAAGACTTCTCACCTGAAGCCTTTGAACTAGATTCTGGTTCAGATGATGATGCTTTAGAAGGATTTTGATCAGTTTGCTTAATTTCAGCTTTTTCTATGTTTTTGTTTTTAGCAAACTCTACATTTGATTCTTTTTCGATAACAGCTGTTTCGGTTTTCATATCACTTCCTTGAACAAAGTTAACCTTTTTAACAAAAGTTTGATTATTGTTTTTAGAAGGAGTATTTTTCTTTTTCAAAACAGGTTTGCTGTCATTTTCCTTCTTAGCATCATTATCCACAAACACATCACCTTGACTGGAAGTGAAACTACTTGGTGATGTTGACAAAAAGTCTGTGAACTCATCTTCATCAGGTAAGAAAGAATAGTCATGACTAAGAGGAGGTGGGACTTCATTAAAGCCCTGGAATCCCACACTTGTCTTGTCATTACTTTTCTTTAACCCACCCATCATATGTTTCATAACAAAGGTAGAATCTCTGAATTGACCTAACTTCTTTTCAAGTTCAACAATTTTAAGTTGTGCATCTGACAACTCTTTGTTTTTATCAGAAATCTCTTTTGTTTTCTCAGCCATCATGTCATGAGCTAAGTCAATGACTTGAAGTTTTTCATTCAATTTGCAGGTTAAAGCTTCAATTTCAGCTTCATAGCCTTTTATCTTTTTCAAATATGATGACTCATTTCTTTTAGCAAAGAAATTTGATTCTTTTACGTTTGACATTTCGCTCACAAGACTTTTGTTTTGAGTTGACAATTTGTCAACTTCACCCTGTAGTTCACGACACTTTAAACAAACAGAAGTAGCAGAGTTACTTACCTCTCCTGTCGCTTTGTCTAAGTTGGCCATGAGAGCAGCAAGTTGAGCTCCCATCCATTTGATAATTTCATCTTTCTCATCAGCTTCCATGTCATGCTCAGACTCTGGCTTTTCCTCTTCAGCTTCAGTTGTCTGATCAACCTTCTTTACCTCAGCATCACTTTCTTTCTCAGCATCTGCTTCAGTTTCAGCTTCTTCAACTGGCACGATCTCTGCCATAAATGCTTGTGTAACATTCTCATCTTTTTCCAAGTGAATGCTCCAGTCATACGAACCCTCTCTTGCAGTAGAGATCAACGCCCTTGGGTTAGAGTTGTTTGATGAATTTCTATTGTTTGAACTCTGGCTCGAAGTCTCATGCTTTTGTTTCTGACATTCCCTTGCGAAGTGACCATAACTCTGACAGTTAAAGCACCTGACTTTGGCCTTGTCAAAACCAACATTCTTCCCCACAAACTTCCTTCCAGTTCTGTTCATGAACCTTTTCACACGTCTCGAAATCATGGCCATCTGCCATTGCAAATCCATTTCTTCTAGATCATCAGGGTCAATCTGATCATAGTCTTCATCTAAGGTAGCAGGATCAGATATCTTCCCCTGAATGTAGTTCTCATAAGAGGCAACAAAGGAAGCAAGTAGTGCAAGATGTTCTTCAGCAGACTTTACACTCATAGGCATTGACTTTGCACTGCTTGTTTGCTTTGAGATTGATGTTCTCTTGACTCCTGTTGATCCACCTGCAGCAGCTACAAAACACACATCACCATCATCATTAACTGTAACCTGCTCATTATCACACGAAAGAAAAGCAGTGGCAGAGTCGCTAGAAGCATCATGAGATGAAGAAGATGTAAGCCCATTGTAGATCCCTGGATCTTGGACCTGATCATATCCAGTGTCCTTCTTCTTCATGCTGAGCTCATAAGCTCTTAGCTTTCCAACAACTTCTTCCAGCTCCTTTGTTTCATAGTCAGCTTCTCCCTTTATCATGAGAGTGTAAATATCCCATTTAGCAGGCAGGGCATCTAGCAGCTTGTCATTTTTCTCTATGTCAGAATAGCAGTCTATATCATAATTATCCAGCTCTGACATCAGATGGTAGTATCTAGTGATGATGTCCTCAAGTGACTCATTCTTCATGTGCTTAAACACAGCAAACTGTTTCTTCAGAAGATCAACTTTGTTCTTTTTGACATCAGGATTTCCTTCATATCTCTTCTCTAGAGCATCCCACATTTCCTTTGAAGTAGTGTACTTCTTAAAGGTATGTTTGATACTATCAGGTAAGGACATCTTGATGGCAGCCAAGGCTCTCTTTTCAGCCTCATACATCTTTTTGTCATTCTCCTGCATGTTCACATAAGCTGTCACACGAGGTCTGCCTTCAAAATCATGTGCAGGGTTTGTGTACCCGTCAGCAATACAGATCCACATGCGAGTGTCCTGATATTCAATGAAGGATTGAAACCTATCCTTCCATGTCAAGTAGTTTTCCACCCTCATCATCTTAGGTGGTTTGTTGGTTATGCCAACCTCATGCTCCATCCTTAAGAGTTCGTTCAATTTAGTCATGCTCGACATTTTAACGTAAGCAGACTGGTAAAACCGTACAAATTGTGTCCGAAATCTGTTTTTACCAAATTATACCGTTAGACTCGTCTCGAAAATACGATTCCAATGATATATAATGTCGAAGACCTTTTTCCGGATTTTTCAGAGTCCAAATGAGTTACGGATAGTTCCCTAAAAATCCAAGGATTCCAACGGTGCAAACGGTTTGTCCAAATGAGTTACGGATAGTTCCCTAAACACGAAACAGTGAAATTTTTCTTACGCAAGCCAAGAAAAATTCCACCCCTTCCGAAATGGTCCGAAATTGTCCGAAATGGTCCTAAATCCGTAATGACCACCTCCTGTTCCGAAATGAATTCTTCTGGTCTGAAATGATGCACACTAATCCGTAATGAACAGTCTGATCCGAAATCACACCAGTTTTGTCCGAAATGGTTGAATTCTGGTCCGAAATGCAACCCTTCAGTCCGAAATGCAGCTGTTTGATCAGTAATGGATCCGAAATCAAGTCACCCTGGTCCGAAATGCAACTTTTTAATCAGGAATGGATCCGAAATTGATGTTGTTGTGTCCGAAATTGAAGCTGTTAATCCGAAATGGATGATTTTTGGTCCGAAATTGATCAGAAATGCAAGATTTCTATCAGTAACAGTCCGAAATGCAAGCCTTTTGATCAGAAATGATCCGAAATGCTTGTGTTTTATCCGAAATCAGCAGCAGATCTCCGAAACAGCCTCCAAAAACTTCAAAAACGCCGATATTTCTGCAAAAACGATTCTGAACCAAGCCAATCAAGAGCCGAAAGCTCTGATACCAATTGTAAGTCCCCTAACACGTGCGGATCGTAACAGAATCCTCGATCCAACCTAGAGTGCGGAATCCCCTAGATTAGATTTCACAGAAAACGAGTAGAACACGAATCACTTTAAACCCGATCTTTATTGATTATCTTCGTAACGATTACAATCAATCAAGATCCTAATTCGTCCAAGCCTTTGTCTTTCACGAATTCTCTCCAAGTGATTAAGGTGATTAGAAGATTAACCTAAACCCTAATGCTAAGCTTTGTTTATATAGGACAAAGCTTTGCATGTGGGCTAGGTCTTGGGCAAGGCCCAATTCGCAAACCCTTCCCCATATGTGGGTTTGGTTTGGCCCAATCACTCTTACTTCACTATAACAAACTATTACAAAGCTAAACCCGCTAACTGTTTATCGTTTTACTAATTACAAGATATCCAAAGACCAAATCTAAGTTGTTGTCACAAAACATGCACCAACATCTTGTCCGTTGTTTCTTGCACTATTTCCGGTCCAGATAATTGCTTTTCTCCAATTTCCGCCCAACAGACTAGAGTTCGGCAGTTCCGTCCATAAAGTGCTTCAAATGGTGCAGCATTAATGCTAGTATGATAGCTGTTATTGTAAGAAAATTCTACTAAGGGTAAATGATCGTCCCAATTTCCTCCAAAATCAATTACACAGGCTCTAAGCATATCTTCCATTGTTTGTATTGTCCTTTCACTTTGTCCATCCATTTGAGGATGATAAGCAGTGCTTAGATTTAACCTGGTTCCCATTGCTTTTTGGAAACTTGTCTAAAAACGTGAAGTAAAACGGCTATCTCTATCAGATACAATAGATAAAGGAATTCCATGTAATGAAACTATTTCATTTACATATAACTTGGCTAATTGTTCCATACTGAAAGTTTCCTTCATTGGTAAGAAATGAGCAGATTTGGTCAACCTGTCTACAATCACCCAGATTGTATCATTTCCTTTTCTTGTCTTGGGTAATTTGGTAACAAAGTCCATTGTTATCAATTCCCATTTCCATATTGGCATTTCTAGTTGCTGCAATAACCCTGAGGGTTTCTGATGTTCAGCTTTAACATGTGAACAGGTCAGACATTTAGCAACGTAATTTGCTATATCCTTTTTCATTCCTATCCACAAGAAATTCTTTCTTAAATCTTGATACATCTTATCACTTCCGGGATGTGTCGTATACTTAGACTTATAGGCTTCTTCTAGAATTCTGTGGCGTAGGTTTCCTTGTTTAGGTATCCATATTCTTTTCTTATGGACCTTCTAAATTCCATTTGTTGCTTTTTCTAATTCCTTAATCTTTCCTTTTAAACTTTCAGCATCGTCCTTGATTGCTGTTTCCTGTACCTCTCTAATTTTCTTATTTAAATCTACTTGTAGATTTAACCTGAGAGAACGTACTCGTTTCGGCTTTTCATGATACTTTCGACTTAAAGCATCAGCTACTACATTAGCTTTTCCTGCATGATACTGGATATCACAAATATAATCACTAAGAATTTTCATCCATTGCCTCTGTCTCATATTTAATTCTTTTTACTCAAAAATATATCTTAAACTCTTATGATCGGTGTAGACAACAAATTAATTTCCATATAAATAGTATCTCCAAATCTTAATGGCAAAAACTTTGGCTCCTAACTCTAGATCATGGGTTGTGTAATTCTCTTCATGTTTCTTAAGTTGTCTAGAAGCATAACCTTTTGACGTTGCATCAAGACACATCCATATCCTAACATAAACGCATCACAATAGACTATAAAGTCTTCAGTTCCTTCTGGTAATGCAAGTATGGGTGCATTGGTTAACCTTTGCTTAAGAATCTTAAAAGCTTCTTCCTGTTTTGGTCCCCATTCAAACTTAACCAATTTGCAGGTCAGTTTACTTAATGGAATGGCTATTCTAGAGAAATCTCGGATAAACCGTCTATCAGTCCAAGAAAACTTCTTACTTCTGTTGGCGACTCAGGGACTTTCCACTTGTAACCAGAATTCACATTTTTAGAATTTAGCGTAGAGCTTCTCTTTTCTCAATAATGTCAGAAGTGTATGCAGATGCTCTGCATGTTCCTCTTTACTTTTAGAGTAAATTAGAATATCATCTATAAAGACAATTATGAATTTATTCAGGCATGGTTTACATATCCTGTTCATCATGTCCATAAATACGGCTGGGGAATTGGTTAAACCAAATGGCATGACGGTAAATTCATAATGACCGTACCTTGTTCTGAAAGCAGTTTTAGGAATGTCCTCTTCCTGTACTTTCAATTGATAATGTCTAAAGCCTGCGTCTTTGTGAAGTTAGATTAATGTATATGGTCTAGATAGGTTATTTTGTATTAGTTCAGGGGTTGAAAGTGTAATTATATGAAAGTTATGTTGCTGGACCGCTTTTGTGATATATGTCCACAAAAGCGAACCAGGCTGGATCGCTCATGTGGACATGTCACATGAGCGGTTCACAGATCCTATAAATACCCCTGAAGTTGTTTTCATTTGTAACGTTGTCTTGTACTCTACGTCGAACTGCTGACCGTGTGGCAATCGTTATCAAGTGAAGTAAAAGTGTTTAAAGTGTGAATTCATCTGTTTCTACTCCTTTCTGTTACGTTTATCTTTGTATCATGCTGAAAATGTGTTTCCGCCACATTTTCAGTAAGCACTAGCTCTGATTGACTCATTCGTGTGGTCAAAACTGATCCTACAATTGGTATCAGAGCCAGTTGCGAGTTAGTTGCTAGATACGAAGTGGTTTTCACGGACTTTTGTAGATCTGGACTGTTTTAGCGGTGGAAATGGACTGAATTTTAGACAGTAGGTGTGAAACACAGTAATAACAAACCCTTGAAAGTTTCGGATCAAAATACGGACTAAAAGTGACCTAAAAACCTTCGTGAAAGTTGGATCGCTCTGACGTCATCTCTGTATCGCTTTTATGGACCGCTCCTAAGTACGGTTTTAGCTGGATCGCTCGTAATTTTCAGTTCTGGATCACTCCAAATGGCTATTTTAGGTGTTGGATCGCTTTTCTGGACCGCCTGAAATACAATCTTCTGAACCGCTCTTGTATCACCTGTGGATCGCTCGAAAACAGTCTTCTGAACCGCTCCTTTGTCATCGGTGGATCGCTCTTTGGACAAGTTTTAGGATCGCTCTTGGTGCAATTTTCTGGATCGCTCTTTGTGCACATTTCTGGATCGCTCTAAAGTTTTTGTTGGTTCGCTCATTGCTACTGCTGTGGGTCGCTTATTCAACATTGGTGGTTCGCTTATACAGACTGATTAAAACATTTTTCCGTTACAACTGAAAATGGAAAGTCAGGATTTCTATAACATGTTTTCGGGTGTGGGTGCGACTCAAAGTCAAGCAAGTATCATGCAAAATGTCAGTCTAGAAAATGAACTTGGAACGATGCAGAAGCCTCCGAAATTGATGAGTTTGGATGAATATTCAGGATGGTCTGAGAGGTTCAAAAATTGGGTGCAGGCAAATCACTTAGAGAGTTGGATAAAGATCGAAAGAGAGTATGTTCCTCCAGTAGACGGGTTGAATATAAAAAAGACAATTGCCAGTCTGACAGATGCAGAGCAGGTCGAATTCAAAGCCGAGAAAAAGATGATCAGCATCTTACAACAAGCGATAAAGGAAGATATTTTAGTGTTACTACAGCACAAAAATAATTCACAGTCAATATGGCAAGCATTAGAGAAAAAATTCAAAGGCAGCGCGTCAATGATTAAAAGTAAAACGGCATTGTTAAAGAAAGAGTTTGACATCTTCACAGGGATTAAGGGTGAATCAACAAAGCAGCTTGTCGAGAGGTACTGTCATCTGGTGTTAGAGATGAGAAGGTTGGACATCGAGAAGACAAATGAAGAGTGGATAGACAAATTGTGCGATGCACTTCCCTATGAGGAATGGGGAACGTACGTGATGATGTTGAAAAACAGTTCGGATTTCGTGAATTATAGTTTGAGTGAGTTCATAGAGAAAATTGAAGCTCATGAGTTGGAATTGGTGAAAGTCAAGAAGATGAATTCAACGAATATGCCACAGGATGTATCTTTGTATTACAAGAGTAGTCCGGTAGTATCGAATGTTCAGAGTCCGAAAATTCAAACTGGTTTTAGTGCAGACAACACTTCATCTGTTGCTCCAAATGCCTATCAGTCAAGTTAATCGACTCCTTTTGCAAATTACGAGCCGAATGTCAAAGTCTCAGATCAAAATTCTCCTCAAAGCTCTACTGGGTCAAATCAACAGACAGTTGTGTCAGGAGTGCAATGTAACATTGCAATTAACATCAAGAATGGAAATGAAATCACCGAAAATGCAGCCAAGTAGCACATCGCGTTATTGGGTTCAGTTCTGGAAGCATATGAAGGTCTGGTCGCTGGTAGGATCGGAAATCCCGATATGACTAAAGAGGATTACGATCAGATCGATCCGGAAGAACTGGAATTTATAGATATTAAGTGGTGTATGGCAAGTTTAGTTCAAAGAGCTCAACGATTTATGGAAATCACTGGTAGAAACAGTTTGTCGGGTCCGGATCAGAAATTAGGGTTCGATAAGACCAAGGTCACCTGTTTTAAATGCAAAGAGAAAGGTCATTTCAAGCGAGAATGTCCAAATCGTGAGGTGAAAAATCATGAGAATCCGTTTACCAATGATTATTACAGACAAGCTATATATCATCGCCCGAACCAACAGCCTACAGTTCAGAGACCTCAGATCGAGAACAAACCTGAGAAGGCGTTGATCGTAAACCAAGATGATGAGAAGGTTGCGTCTGGTTTTAGTTGGGACAAGTATATTCCAGGAAAAGACGATCAAGCAATGATGGCTGAAGTTGTGGAGATTACCGAGACGGGTGCTGAACCAGAGGTTTTCGAGAAGGTAGTTACTGAGAGTGTTGGTGAAGAAGTTACTGGAATTGTTGAGTCTGGCTCTGAGGTGGTTGATAAAGCAGTTACTGAAGTTGTTGAATCTGTTTCTGAGATCGTGGTTGAAGAGGTTATTGAAGTTGTTGATCAGGAGGTTCCGGAGGTCGTTAAAGATGTTTCTATGGAAGATTCTGCAAAAAATGAGGAATCTGTATTTGATGTTCTTAGTTTTAAATCTCGACGGGAGGAATTTGTCTATACTATGAAATCAATTTTACCTCCTAACGTCTTTGGTTCTTTTGCAGATTATTTTGAAGATCCAAGAACCGGAACATGCCCGAGATTCGAAGCAGAGAAAGAAGAAGTCGAGGAGATGATTGATGTGTTGAAGGAAATGACTGAAGAAACTCTAAAGGAGATTGCAGATAAAGCACTGATGAGCAAATTAAAAGAGGTAGATTCAGACATTCAGGAGTCAGTCGAGAAAGTGTCAGGTCTAGGAGAGGAATCTGAAGTCTTAGAAGTCAACATGGTCAAGTTGTCTGGGTTGGAGTCAAATCCTGTTGGTAAAATTGTTTGTGAGAATGAGATTATAGTAGAAAAAGTTTCAATCTCTGATACACCGTGTCAACGTTGTTCACAACCATGCACGGAGTGTCTTGAAAAAGGCACCATGTATCAGGAACTGAAACAACATGCAAATCTGATGAAGTTTGACTTAGGGCAATTAAAAGAGGCGTACGACACATTGTCTAGGTCAATAAAAATGATCCAAAATGAAAGTCTTGAAAACGATAAAGCAACCAAGCTGGCACAATCAACTTTATTTGACAAACAAAGAGAAGTAAACTTTCATTTAGACACAATCGCATCTTTAAGAAAAGAGCTTGAGTTGATTAAAATTGAGAATGATAGAATTGATCAGAAATTGATGAGTTATGTGGCGTCATCATATGTGTTAGAGCAAATAGTACCACAACAACCACATGCTTCACCTGCCTTTAACAGTGTTCCACCCCCAATGTGGAATCATTATACACAGAAATATCCAGATGGGGTGGAAGCTGCATTAAACATCAAACTGAAAACAGTTAAGAATGATTTACCTGATAACATTGATATCACGTTTACTGCGTCTGACATTGACAACGAATCCCAGGTAATCAAAAATGTTATTGATCAGGTGTTGGACGATGATAGTGAGAAATCTGAGATGGCAAAATCAGTGGAGTCCGGTAGTGAGTCTGAGGAGGATGGAAACTTTTTAGATCGTTATTTGACAAAAACGGATAAAAGTGTGGATGATGATTCAATTATGGTGGCTTACACTATGATTGGATCTGACAAACTTTACTCCAACACCGAGTTTCCGCTTCAGAATGTTAAATTTGAGAATGTTCAGAAAGTGTTTAAGCTGATTGAGCTGAGCGTAAATGAGTTAAAGAAAAATGATTTCTTTTCAAAACTAAACAAATCTGTTGGTTCGTCACGTCCTACTAGTCCAGAAAAGGTAGAGGGGGTGGGTAAAAACCAAAACAAGAAAACTCAGTTAAAGAATAAAGGTCTTGGTTTTGAGAAGAAAATGACTAAGAAGTTGGTAAAGCCAAAAGATAGAATTGATGATGTATTCGTTTGTGGTCCAAGCACTGAGACTGAAAAAGAGTATATTTTTAGTCAAAAGGCCGTGGACGATTTCAATGCAGCGCAAAAGCTGAAAGCAGAAACTGTTGGTAGCACATTTGTCGAGTATGACAAACGGGTATGCTATCGCTGCAATGAAATCGGCCACATGGCGAAGCAGTGTAAGAAAGTGATCAAAAAACCGGTTGTGGTAAAAGCTGTTAACAAACAAGTGGCTGAGAAACCGAAGGTTGAAAAACTTAAGGATAAAAACAAAAATGTGCCAAAACAGACCATTCAAAAACCTCGACCAAAATCACCGGTCGTTGCAAAAGATAAACAGGTGATGGTTTCGCCGATCCGAATTCTCAAACGAGGTGAAAAGTTGAAGTCGGAGGATAAGCCGAAATCGACTTTCGAAATTGGCGAGTCTTCTAAGTCCCCCAAGGCTTCGAAACTTTACCCTAAAGCAAAAACTTTTGAAAATCAGTCATGGATCGCGAAATCTAAACCATCTGGTGAGATTAAAAAGATGGAAAATGTGTTTGTGAAAGGTTTTTGTCGGAAAGATGATGTTGCTGTATTTGAGTCTGAAATTGATCAGTTTTTGTCGGAATTTCCTAAACTTCAAAATAATGTGAAACAAGATGAGGAAATTGAGCCAAATGTCACATTTAACTTTCCGAAAACAACTGAGAAATGCAATGTGGTTTTTGGTACAGTGTCGGAAGTTAAAAAGTCGTGGGCATCATTGTTTAACTGATGTGTTTGTGAATTGATTGCAGGAGCTGCCCAAGTCTGTGCTCTCAAGGTGGATAATGGACAGCGGAGCGTCGCGACACATGACGGGATCCTTAGCACTGTTGTATGATGTCAAAGCGATTAATGGAAGTTACGTTGGATTTGCTGGTAACCAAGGAGGAAGGATTGTTGGTCAGGGAATGCTCACGAACGGCATCATATCGTTTGACAAAGTGAATTATATTGTTGAACTGACGAACAATTTGTTAAGTATTTCGCAAATCTGCGACAAAGACTTTAGCGTACACTTTACAAAAATAGAATGTTTGGTTTTAAAACCAGGGTTTAAAGTCCCTGATGAGTTGGTTCTGTTGCGCGCCCCTAGGGTTAATGATCTTTACATTTTAGACATGAGCGCTGCAACACCAACAACTCCTCAAAAACAATGCTTTGTGACAAAATCTAAAGCAACTGAAAAAGAGTCGGTTATGTGGCACAGAAAGATGGGTCATATACACATTCGAAAAATGAACTTTCTTGTGCACAACGATTTGGTAGAAGGTGTGAATGTTAAAAATTTTCATTTACCTGACGATTGTATTGTGACAACTCGAGTTTTCATAGGTCTTTCCCCCGACACGTTACTTGTTGCAATCGTGCTTTTCGTAATGGCTTGCGTTGTAACTTGCATATTTGATGTTGTAACCTACTTGGTGAATAGTTGAACTAATATGATGTAGAGTTGCTAATGAGTAATGAAATAATTTATCTCAATCCCAATGAGTTGATATTGTTAGCAAATTTCAATTAGTGGAAATCATGACCTCTCTCGACCCAATGCAAGTAGCAACATAGGATTAGCTTTGGCATTGAATCATATGATTCATATTTGTCGGCCATGTGAGTTAATATATCTAGGCCCTTATGTCACCCATGTGATTTACAATTCTAACTCGTAATTGTCGGCCACCCACCTCTTAGTCAATGATTAGTCATGTGCTAATTTTTGGTCTATCAAGGACAACATACCGTGAGCCCATGTGGAGATGTGGGTGCGGTCCAATGGTTATGAATTAGAGCCCTACACGGATACGCATATATATATCAGAATAGGGTTTAACGTTGGCACATAGCAGACCGATCAACAAACCCTACCTCTATCACCTGCCTTTAGCGACGGCGGTGGACCCCCCCTTTTCCCATTGGCGCAACATCCCATTCGACCAACATCCTGTCTAGTCGAGCTCTAGGTGAGTAGATTTATGTTATGAAATTCTTAGTTCATGATTAATGGTATTGTCACATGTGATCTTGATTAACAAAAGTGTATGTGTATGTATTAAAAGGACATAACATGATGCTATAGATCATATAAGTGTAATCGAATGTGTGATTAAATCAGTCAGTATGATATGTGACCTTGAATGGTTGACAATTATGATGTTCATATATGGGCCGATTTGCATGAAGTAGGTTATGTTGATTTCCGAGTTGAATGTGTTATTAATCAATCAGTAGCATTATGTTAACTTTGTAACCATTGGACATGTAATTGTTAATTAATAAACACCATTGGCAATATTACGCATGATAAGGGGTAATGAAACAATGATTTAGTAAACTCAAAAGAAATAACTGTTATGAATCAATATTAATGTATGATAGACATGATAATCATGACAAACTAACTGAGGTTGAATGATTAAGCATAATTGTTATTTGAATGGATTCCATGGATGCTGATACGTATGATAAAGATAAAGATTTAATCATGTAACTGTTAAAATGTATTTAAGGTTTTGGGAATACGTAACTGTGGTTGGCAATGAAGGACCAGACGAAAACACCAAGTGTTTTCGTCAAACTCTAAACCCGACGAAATCACTTGGGATTTCGTCGCCTAAGTGATTTCGCCACATAGTGCCTTCCCCACGAAAGGATTTCACCCGAAAGGGTTTTCGCCTAATGGTCTATTAGTTGGTTAACTTTGTTAGTTTATTAATTCTATTCTGTATGTAACTCTGTTAAGCTTGTTAACTTTGTCAGTTTATTAACTCCGTTAGTTTATTTATAAAGTTAAGTATGTTAAGTCTGTTAAACCAGTTAAACTTATCATGTCTGTTGATTGATAACCCATGTTAGAATAAAATGAGAACCCAATTACGTGAAGCATGAATTATATGAAATTGATTAACTGGTTACGTGATGCATGATGTTAACTGCCAAGCACTATGTGATGTTAGATTGGCATGTGAGTCATTACGAACGAAAACTGATAGTATATACGTGCGTACTATAGGTCATGACTGATTATTTGTGAGCGTGTATTTCTTTAGCATACCGAGCAAACCAAGGTGAGTTGACACTCTTACTAAGGCATGGGATTCCCAAGGGCTTGGGAATGGGATTGAAGGAATGAGATTGACTAGATTCGTACATACACTGTTACTAGACTACCATACCAGCGTCCTCGGTTGTGCAGGACAGATACGTAAACCTACGTATGCTTATACTACTTACTGTCCTCGGTTGTGCAGGACACATGCGTAAAGCCCACATATGCATATGCTTCTTACTGTCCTCGGTTGTGCAGGACCCCTACGTAAAATCTACGTATACTTATACTTACTACTATCCTCGGTTGTGAAGGATACTCACGTAAAACCTACGTGTATTTATACTTACTACTATCCTCGGTTGTGAAGGATACTTACGTAAACTTACGTAAAGCTTGTACGTACTACTGTTCTCGGTTGTGAAGAACACTTATGGTTACGAATGGTCTAGTGGTTATACAATATGGGAAGCCCCCACCAATAGAACGTACTATCGGCCCAGTAGAGCCACATGTTACAAACGAACTTACTATTACGCATTTACTTTCTGTGAACTCGCTCAACTAGTTGTTGATCCTCTGTTACATGCCTTGCAGGTCGTTAGATACATGGAGCTTGCACAGGGAGGAGCTGGTCGTTGTGGGCTTGGATCGTGATTGTCTTGTTAAACACTTATGACATTTGATAATTTATCATGATGGGTTTTATTTATACGCTTCCGCTAAACAATGATAACTTACTTATGTTTTGGAACACCTTTCATATGGATTTGATTTGGTTTAATAGCAATTACTTTTCTATATATATTGTTCTATATGATTGGTGGCTTGATCCTGATCAGTCACGCTCCCAAGCGGTGATACTCCGCACGTGGATTTTGGGGGTGTGACAGATTGGTATCAGAGCCATTGGTTATAGAGAACTTGGTTTTAATATGGGAAAACGTTTTTATTAAAACCAGACTATAACCAGAACAGTGCTCTCAACGATCCACAACGACGCTTCGCTCCACGTGCAAGACTCAACATCCTAGGTAATATGGTTTATGTTTATTACCTATATGCTAGAATTACATAGAAATTTGCTCGTAGTATGCTTAGATACACATGACACTATTGCATGAGAATACCTATGTGCTTACACTCTTCTGTCATCGCACCACTCGCGAACCATTCTCACTTATGCTACTCTTACTACTCGATCATGTCTGGACGTGTTAACATGACTCAAGCCCAGTTGACGGCTCTCATTAACGAACAAGTTACTGCGGCGCTTGCAGCCGCACAAGCAGGAGGTATAACCTGCTATTCCAGACCTATCCTAGGATGTTAGATCCTACTCTCATGACCCAACTCTCGCGCTTAACCTTGACTTATCTTTCTCGCGCAACGGGTCAGAACGCACAGCAACCTATCTGCACATTCAAGAACTTCATGGACGGTCGTCCAAGCACATTCAGTGGCACAGAAGGAGCAGTGGGACTACTCCATTGGTTTGAGAAGCTCGAGTCAGTATTCGAGATGTGTGAATGCCCTGAGGCACGCAGGGTCAAGTACGCCACTAGTACGTTGGAAGGAATTGCGCTAACCTGGTGGAACGCGCAAGTACAGATTCTCGGGTTGGCAGCTGCTAACGCCACCCCGTGGAACGAATTCAAAGAACTGATCAAAGGGGAATACTGCACACGCGATGACATCCACAAGTTGGAAGTGGAGCTTTATCATTTGAAGATGACTGGGTCAGAAATCGAAGCTTATACGAAACGGTCGAACGAACTGGCCATCCTGTGTCCAACCATGGTGGACCCTCCAAGCAAGCATATCGAATTGTACCTCAAGGGTCTAGCCTCAGAGATTCAGAGCCATGCTACATCGGCTGACCTCGACAATATCCAAGACATTCAGTGTCCTACTCATCGCCTCATGGATCGGGCAGTGGAACAGAACAGGCTGCCTAGTTGTATCAGCGCTATTACTACCGCTACCACTTCTGCTACTCCCGCCACTCCTAGTGACACACAAGCGGAAATGGGATGGGTATTCCAGCAAGGGTTCCGCTACCGTTCAGTCTCAAGCACAGCAGCAGCGCAATAATAGTGATCACCAGAGCCCGAGTCAGCCAACTTCTGGTGGTCAGGGGCAGGGTGGATATCGGGGAATTCACCCAATGTGTAACGAATGCAACAGACACCACGGTGGTTAGTGCAACGAGGAACGTTGCCAGAGGTGCCTCAAGATGGGCCATGAAGCTAAGGATTCAGGAGCCCACGGCTTGCAAATCAGAATCCCAGCAGCAACAGCAAGCAGAAATCCTATGCAAAGAAAAGATTATTCGCATTCCTCATTTTGGCCAAGAACCTCTCGAAGTTCAAGGCGACAAGAGTGGTGCTGTGGTTGGCATCACCTCTTCCTTGAAGGCTCAGAAATGTTTGCGGAAGGGTCACACCGCAATTTTGGCTCTCGTTACTGACGCATCAACGAAAGAAAAGAAGTTGGAAGACCATCCAGTTGTACGCGACTTTCCTCAGGTGTTTCCTGAAGATTTACCTGGTCTACCGCCTCATCGTCAAGTCGAGTTTCAAGTCGAGCTAGCTCCAGGAGCAGCACCTATAACTCGCGCACCGTATCGTTTAGCTCCAACTGAACTGGAAGAACTGTCTAAGCAACCACAAGAGCTCTTGGATAAGGGCTTTATTCGTCCAAGCTCTTCGCCTTGGGGAGCTCCAGTACTATTCGTGAAAAAGAAGGATGGCACTTTCAGAATGTGCATAGATTACCGTGAACTGAACAAGGTCACAGTGAAGAACCGCTATCCTCTTCCTCGTATTGACGACTTATTCGACCAGTTGCAAGGGTCGAGCTACTACTCCAAGATTGATCTAAGGTCTGGTTATCATCAGCTGAGAGTCCGGGATGAGGACGTTTCCAAGACAGCATTCAGAACTCGCTACGGTCACTACGAGTTTGTAGTCATGCCTTTTGGGCTGACGAACGCGCCTGTAGTTTTCATGGACCTTATGAACAGGGTGTGCAAACCCTATCTTGACAAGTTCGTCATTGTCTTCATCGACGACATTCTGATCTACTCCAAGAGTCAGGAGGAACACGAGCAGCACTTACGTCTTATCTTGGAACTTCTTCGAAAGGAACAATTGTACGCCAAGTTTTCAAAATGCGACTTCTGGCTTCGTGAAGTCCACTTCTTAGGCCATGTGGTGAACAGGGATGGGATTCATGTCGATCCATCCAAGGTAGATTCGATCAGGAACTGGCCTGCACCGCGTACACCAACAGAAATACGCCAATTCTTGGGTTTGGCGGGGTACTACAGACGGTTCATTAAGGATTTCTCCAAGATCGCACAGCCGCTTACGCTACTGACACAGAAAGGTGTCACCTACCGCTGGGGAGATTCCCAGGAAACCGCTTTCCAGTACCTAAAGGATAGGCTTTGCAGTGCACCTATTCTCTCACTGCCAGAGGGCACGGACGATTTTGTAGTTTATTGTGACGCATCGATACAGGGGCTTGGTTGTGTATTGATGCAGCGGGATAAAGTTATTGCCTATGCTTCGCGGCAACTCAAGGTTCATGAACGGAACTACACGACGCACGATTTAGAGCTGGGAGCTGTTGTTTTCGCGCTTAAGATATGGCGACACTACCTGTACGGTACCAAGTGCACTATTTACACCGATCACAGGAGTCTCGAGCATATCTTCAAGCAGAAGGAACTGAACATGCGTCAACGACGGTGGGTCGAGTTACTTAATGATTACGAATGCGCTATCAAGTACCATCCAGGCAAAGCCAACGTTGTGGCAGACGCTCTCAGTCGGAAAGACACTCTACCTAGGCGTGTACGAGCTTTGCAGCTCACTATTCAGCCCAATCTTCCTGCACAAATACGAGATGCTTAGGTGGAAGCATTGAAACCAGAAAACGTCAGGGCTGAAGCCTTACGCAGCTCAAGGCAACGATTAGAACAGAAGGGAGACGGCGCCTACTATGTAACAGGGCGTATTTGGGTACCACTGTATGGCGGTTTACGAGAACTTGTGATGGATGAAGCTCATAAGTCTCGCTACTCGGTACATCCAGGTTCGGATAAAATGTATCACGACATCAGAACTACATATTGGTGGCCTAGCATGAAAGCCCACATCGCGACTTACGTCGGCAAGTGTTTGCATGTGCAAAAGTCAAAGTGGAGTATCAGAAACCAGCGGGCCTACTGCAACAACCCAGGATACCACAGTGGAAATGGGAAGAAATTAACATGGATTTTGTTACTGGCCTGCCTAGATCCCAGCGTGGGAATGATACTATCTGGGTGATCGTAGATCGACTCACAAAGTCTGCTCATTTCCTGGCTATTAAGGAAACAGATAAGTTCTCTACCTTAGCAGATGTCTACTTGAAAGAAGTTGTTTCGAGGCACGGAGTGCCAACCTCTATTATTTCGGATCGGGATGCACGATTCACGTCAGAGCTATGGCAAGCGATGCACAAATCTTTCGGCTCACGGTTAGACATGAGCACAGCGTATCATCCTCAGACGGATGGGCAGTCTGAGCGAACGATCCAGACTCTTGAAGACATGCTTCGGGCATGTGTTATTGATTTCGGCAACGGCTGGGAAAAGCATCTCCCTTTGGTGGAGTTTCGTATAATAACAGTTATCACCCCAGCATACAAGCCGCTCCATTCGAGGCATTGTACGGACGTAAATGCCGGTCACCTCTCTGTTGGGCAGAGGTGGGGGATAGTCAGATCACGGGTCCAGAGATTGTAGTGGACGCCACAGAAAAGATTGCATAGATACGACAACGCATGGCGGCAGCACGCGAACGTCAGAAAGCCTACGCGGACAAGCGTAGGAAGCCTTTGGAATTTTAGGTCGGAGACCGGGTTTTACTTAAAGTCTCACCCTGGAAGGGTGTGGTTCATTTTGGCAAACGGGGCAAACTAAATCCGCGGTATGTCGGACCGTTTGAGATCATTGAAAGAATAGGCAAAGTGGCCTACAAGCTAAACCTACCAGCTGAACTCGGTGCAGCTCACAATGTATTCCACGTGTCGAATCTGAAGAAGTGTCTGTCAGATGAGACCCTCATAGTTCCTTTTAAGGAACTCACTATCGACGAGCGGTAGCAGTTCGTCGAGGAACCAGTTGAAATCACGGACCGGGATGTTAAGGTCCTCAAACACAAGAGAATCCCTCTTGTTCGAGTTCGTTGGAACTCCCGTTGTGGCCCAGAGTACACCTGGGAACGCGAAGATCAGATGACAGAAAAGTACCCCCAATTATTCGAAAACCGTGCAACCACTACTGAGACTGAAGCTACTACTGCGGAATTTCGGGACGAAATTCCAAATCAACGGGAGGATGATGTGACACCCCAGGAAAACCAGGAAACAACACAACACAACTAGCTTCCTCAGTAACCGCATGCTAAATTTCGGGACGAAATTTCTTTCAAGTTGGGGATAATATGACAACTCGAGTTTTCATAGGTCTTTCCCCCGACACGTTACTTGTTGCAATCGTGCTTTTCGTAATGGCTTGTGTTGTAACTTGCATATTTGATGTTGTAACCTACTTGGTGAATAGTTGAACTAATATGATGTAGAGTTGCTAATGATTAATGAAATAATTTATCTCAATCCCAATGAGTTGATATTGTTAGCAAATTTCAATTAGTGGAAATCATGACCTCTCTCGACCCAATGCAAGTAGCAACATAGGATTAGCTTTGGCATTTAATCATATGATTCATATTTGTCGGCCATGTGAGTTAATATATCTAGGCCCTTTTGTCACCCATGTGATTTACAATTCTGACTCGTAATTGTCGGCCACCCACCTCTTAGTCAATGATTAGTCATGTGCTAATTTTTGGTCTATCAAGGACAACATACCGTGAGCCCATGTGGAGATATGGGTGCGGTCCAATGGTTATGAATTAGAGCCCTACACGGATACGCATATATATATCAGAATAGGGTTTAACGTTGGCACATAGCAGACCGATCAACAAACCCTACCTCTATCACCTGCCTTTAGCGATGGCGGTGGACCCCCCCTTTTCCCATTGGCGCAACATCCCATTCGACCAACATCCTGTCTAGTCGAGCTCTAGGTGAGTAGATTTATGTTATGAAATTCTTAGTTCATGATTAATGGTATTGTCACATGTGATCTTGATTAACAAAAGTGTATGTGTATGTATTAAAAGGACATAACATGATGCTATAGATCATATAAGTGTAATCGAATGTGTGATTAAATCAGTCAGTATGATATGTGACCTTGAATGGTTGACAATTATGATGTTCATATATGGGCCGATTTGCATGAAGTAGGTTATGTTGATTTCCGAGTTGAATGTGTTATTAATCAATCAGTAGCATTATGTTAACTTTGTAACCATTGGACATGTAATTGTTAATTAATAAACACCATTGGCAATATTACGCATGATAAGGGGTAATGAAACAATGATTTAGTAAACTCAAAAGAAATAACTGTTATGAATCAATATTAATGTATGATAGACATGATAATCATGACAAACTAACTGAGGTTGAATGATTAAGCATAATTGTTATTTGAATGGATTCCATGGATGCTGATCCGTATGATAAAGATAAAGATTTAATCATGTAACTGTTAAAATGTATTTAAGGTTTTGGGAATACGTAACTGTGGTTGGCAATGAAGGACCAGACGAAAACACCAAGTGTTTTCGTCAAACTCTAAACCCGACGAAATCACTTGGGATTTCGTCGCCTAAGTGATTTCGCCACATAGTGCCTTCGCCAAGAAAGGATTTCACCCGAAAGGGTTTTCGCCTAATGGTCTATTAGTTGGTTAACTTTGTTAGTTTATTAATTCTATTCTGTATGTAACTCTGTTAAGCTTGTTAACTTTGTCAGTTTATTAACTCCGTTACTTTATTTATAAAGTTAAGTATGTTAAGTCTGTTAAACCAGTTAAACTTATCATGTCTATTGATTGATAACCCATGTTAGAATAAAATGAGAACCCAATTACGTGAAGCATGAATTGTATGAAATTGATTAACTGGTTACGTGATGCATGATGTTAACTGCCAAGCACTATGTGATGTTAGATTGGCATGTGAGTCATTACGAACGAAAACTGATAGTATATACGTGCGTACTATAGGTCATGACTGATTATTTGTGAGCGTGTATTTCTTTAGCATACCGAGCAAACCAAGGTGAGTTCACACTCTTACTAAGGCATGGGATTCCCAAGGGCTTGGGAATGGGATTGAAGGAATGAGATTGACTAGATTCGTACATACACTATTACTAGACTACCATACCAGCGTCCTCGGTTGTGCAGGACACATACGTAAACCTACGTATGCTTATACTACTTACTGTCCTCGGTTGTGCAGGACACATGCGTAAAGCCCACATATGCATATGCTTCTTACTGTCCTCGGTTGTGCAGGACCCCTACGTAAAATCTACGTATACTTATACTTACTACTATCCTCGGTTGTGAAGGATACTCACGTAAAACCTACGTGTATTTATACTTACTACTATCCTCGGTTGTGAAGGATACTTACGTAAACTTACGTAAAGCTTGTATGTACTACTGTTCTCGGTTTTGAAGAACACTTATGGTTACGAATGGTCTAGTGGTTATACAACATGGGAAGCCCCCACCAATAGAACGTACTATCGGCCCAGTAGAGCCACATGTTACAAACGAACTTACTATTACGCATTTACTTTCTGTGAACTCGCTCAACTAGTTGTTGATCCTCTGTTACATGCCTTGCAGGTCGTTAGATACATGGAGCTTGCACAGGGAGGAGCTGGTCGTTGTGGGCTTGGATCGTGATTGTCTTGTTAAACACTTATGACATTTGATAATTTATCATGATGGGTTTTATTTATACGCTTCCGCTAAACAATGATAACTTACTTATGTTTTGGAACACCTTTCATATGGATTTGATTTGGTTTAATAGCAATTACTTTTCTATATATATTGTTCTATATGATTGGTGGCTTGATCCTGGTCAGTCACGCTCCCATGCGGTGATACTCCGCACGTGGATTTTGGGGGTGTGACATGTATTGAAAGCATACATATTTCACTAAATCGTCTGATGGTACGTGTCAAAAACGGTTCGCATCGAAACGGATCGATTCGAAACGGTTCAATTCGAAACGCTACGGGTCGAAACGATACTGGTCGAAACGGTACGGGTCGAAACGGTACGGGTCGAAACGGTTCGCGTCGAAACGGTACGAAACTCGTCCCGACCCAAAACTCGTCTCGTCGGAAAGTCGTGTCGGCCCAAAATCCATTGCGATCCGAAACGGTTCGATTCGAAACGGTACGGGTTGAAACGGTACGGGTCGAAAGGGTTTGCGTCGAAACGGTACTGATGCGAACTGGTTCGATTCGAAATGGTACGGGTTGAAACGGTACGGGTTGAAACGGTTCGCGTCGAAACGGTTTGAGTCGAAACGGTACTGATCCGAAACGATACGGGTTGAAACAGTACTAGTCGAAACGGTACGACTGGAAACGGTCGGTAATGGTCGAAATATCTTACCCAAACCAACCCATATAATTTTAAGACACTAACCCACATCGACCCATTTCTTTAATGTTGTCGACCCGCTTTGACCCGAAAAAACAAGATGGAATTTCAAGTGACCCATTGTGACCCAATTAGTTAAAATATCTTACCCAAACCAACCCATATAATTTTAAAAGCAACCCAAATTGACCCATTTGAAAGACTTTGGGTCAAGGTTGGCCCCTCTATATAGGACATAGCATTTATAATTCCCTATGCTACTATATGTTGGATGACACTGTTATCTATTTGGTTTTCGTTATTCTCATTATTCGAGTTTTCCTGATTTACTTCGTTATCCATCTGGATTGGAAACATTTATCAGGTATTAGTTATCACAGAATAAGATGTTGATACAAATAATCACACCAACAGATTGATCAAAAACGTCGAACATTGCGAATTTAGTCTTTATATATATATATATATATATATATATATATATATATATATATATATATATATATATATATATATATATATATATATATATATAGGATAGGAGTTGGCCAGAAAGTCCAAATTTACTAAAAAGTGTAAAAAGTCATAAAACACCATAATGTCAACCATAAAACACACCAAAAACCCACAAATAATATGATGAAGATTACTAAAACATCATGTATGTGGGTTTTGTGTTGTGTTTTAGATGTTAAGGCTCTGATTGTGGAATGACAAATATTATTGTGTTTTATGTTGTTTAGCATTGTGTGTTTTATATTCATAGTTATACGATGGTGTGTTTGAAGTTTTTATGGACTATTAGAGTTTGGATATGGTGTTTTAGTAATATTCATTCTATTATTTGTGAATTTTAGGTGTGTTTTATGCCTGAAATTATTGTGTTTTATGACTTTTTACACTTTTTAGGAAAAAGACACTTTCCGTAGGATCCCTACTCTCTCTATATATATATATATATATATATGTATATAAATAGGGTTAGGTTAACGTACAATATCTCTTATCGTACAGTATGTACGCGCTCATCTCAGCCGTCCGATCTGGTGCGAATTTTATGCTGAAAAACCAACATGCGAAATTGCTACAAAAAAACCAACATGCGAAATTGCTACAAAAAACAACATGCGATTTCATCAAAAAAACCAACATGCGATTTTCAACATGTTTTTTTATAACACACGATTTCACTATATCGTACGTACTGTACGTTAAGCGATATTGAATTTTACACTTTCACTATATATATATATATATATATATATATAGAGAGAGAGAGAGAGAGAGAGAAAGTATAATGTACTTCACGCCTTAACATACATTAACATACTTCACGAAATATATAACATGCGTAATTATTTTTTGACCAAAATAACGTGCGTGATTTTGGATCCCATGCGTGATTATGTGGTCCCATGCGTGATTATATGTTCCATGCGTGATTATACCCCTGATCCAACGGTTACCATTGTCTCCTACGTGAAGTATGATAAGCCGTGAAGTATGTTAACCTTTCTCTCTCTCTCTCTATATATATATATATATATATATATATATATAGAGTAGGGTTCCTACGGAAAGTGTGTTTTTCCTAGAAAGTCTAGGAAGCGATCTTGTCCATCTGATTGGTGTGTTTAAGGGTTGAGATTAAATCAATGGCAATCTTGTAATAATTAACTATATTTAATAGATTGTTTTAAATGAGTAGGGGCAATTTCGTCCTTATGTGTGTTTTAAACCAATCAAAAATAACCGTCAGAGATATCACATCTCCTTAATACACGCCAATTTCCCTCTCTCTCTCTTTCTCTCTCTAAACCCAAATTCGGAAACCCCCAAAATCATACCAAAAATACCTAAAATCATGGATGAAGATAAGAGATTTTCCTTGTTCCATATACGTAAGATCATGCTTTCATTGTACTGCGTGTTTTACAAAGCGATTACGGGTGATTCTTGTTTGTAATTGACGGTATTTTGCTGGTTGCGGAACAGTTACAGGAAGCCGATCGAAAGCTGGGACGAAATCTGTTGATGTAAAACACATTTGTATGAATCTGCTTGCTGTTAAAACACAGCTGTATGAATCTGAATTGCTGTTAAAACACAGCTGTATGAATCTGAATGATAAAACACATTTGTATGAATCTGCTTGCTGTTAAAACACAGTTGTATGAATCTGAATGATAAAACACATTTGTATGAATCTGCTTGCTGTTAAAACACAGTTGTATGAATCTGAATGCTAAAACACAACTGTATGAATCTGCTTGCTGTTAAAACACAACTGTATGAACCTGCTTGCTGTTAAAACACACATGTATGAATCTGAATGTTAAAACACAACTGTATGAATCTGCTTGCTGTTAAAACACAACTGTATGAATCTGAATGCTAAAACACAACTGTATGCATCTGCTTGCTGTTAAAACACAACTGTTTGAATCTGAATGCTAAAACACAACTGTATGAATCTGCTAGCTGTTAAAACACAGCTGTATGAATCTGAATGCTAAAAAACAATTGTATGAATTTGCTTGCTGTTAAAACACAACTGTATGAATCTGAATAATAAAACACAGTTGTATGAATCTGCTTGCTATTAAAACACATCACCAAGAACAAACTGTTAAAACACAGTACCAAGAACATGCTGATAGATTCCAGCAAGAAAAGGAAGGAATGGTTGATATTACGTGAGATCAGAAATCGAAAACAAAAAATTCCAAAATTTATGTATAGTTAGTTATTGAAAACAATTTCCTAAAATAAAAATAGACTGTGAAAGTACATAAATGCCCTTTTAGATAAAATCCTTCAATGCCACATGTCGCGTTCTTATTGCTTCCTAGACTTTCTAGGAAAAACACACTTTCCACCCAACTCCTACTCTATATATATATATATATATATATATATATATATATATATATATATATATATATATATATATATATATATATGCGTCGATTACAAACTACAACTGAAAATTAAACATACTAGTAGTTATACATCGATATCTATTTTAGTCTATCTATTTTAGTTGGTTATATATATATATATTTTTGTCAAAGTACAAAATTACACACATATTTAGGCATTATTCTAGGTGTCATGTATCCAATCGTGTATCTCTTGCTCAACATGCTTCCATATTAACTTTTCTCTTATCTGTCGGATTCTATCCCCTTCTTCTTCTAACTCATCGCCCCATTGGCGAAGTTCCTACATATTCTCTTCACTCATGGGAGGTAATGGTACTGGTTCTGGCTCAGGGTATCGAGGTAAGGGGTGTCCGTAAGGGTATGGGTTGCGTATCACACCCTGCTTATACCAGTCACTGTTCCAGAATGGTCTAAACGGTTTAGGTCGGTATACTGAACTATGGGGTTTGTAGGGGGAATTCTGGGGATCTCATAAGGGTCAACATCTGGGATTGGAAACTGGTCTTCCTGGTCGGGTTCTAGCATTTGTTGGTCTGGGAATAAGGGTAATAGTGGTGGTACAACTCTTTGGTTTAGGTTAGAGTCTACTGCTGTAGTGGCTAGCATATGGAAATCTGCCAACTATCTATCTAATTCCTCTTCCCACGATGGTCTATTGACTGCTTCCTGAGTTTGGGCATTCACTTCCCTATTGGCTTTTATTATCGCTCTTTGTTGTTGTAATTTCTTTATCCTTTTTCTTCTCTCATGTGCTCCCCTATTAAACCGTCCTCTCTTTTTGGAAGGGAATGGTTCCTCAGACCGTGTCTTAAAAATAAATATTCCTTCCTCAGTATCAGTTGAGTATCTTGAGGGATTTGGCTGAGATGAAGTTCCTTCATCTTTTGGGGAACTGGCTAATTGACGATAAGCGTCGGATGTACCTTGCTCACTCACACTGTAAACTAACAAATAGTCAAATAACACAAAACAATAATATACTTAATTACACATAATTTCGTAAATTATTTCCTAACACAGTTTATCTTAAATTTAGGTATCAGCGGAACACCTCGTTGGCTTAAACCAGTGGTTGTAGCTCTTGTGACAAATGGCATTTTTCGTGTAATTTCGTACAATGTGAACAGTATTTTACATTATATGATTGTGCATTTTGAACTTATGATGTGTATGATTTCATGAATTACGTTTAAAGAACTCACAAAATATTTCATGATGCATGATGGTTTCTATTATTGATTTCGACTCGAAACAGTTTAGACAGTGCACAATACCGAAACTAGCACATTTATCAGATGAACTAGTAGTACTGAAAGGAGCTCAGTACTCAGACAGACCACATGTTTAGGACACAGAGTTAGTCCCAGAACCAAATATATACTAGAACCTTATGTGAGAAAGTAAGGGTTTATGATACTGCTTTCCGAGTGACAAGTGAACACTAGAAATTGGCCGAAACTAGCTAAAACAATATAATTCAGCAATATTCAGCATTCTATAGCTTAAGTAATAATCTGAAATAACACCAGAAGATTCAGAATAGCTTAAAAAGTGTTGAAAACATTAACACGGCATAATTACATATTATATCATATAAGACACGAACGTTAACTTTTTAAGCGATCCGATAACCAAACGGACATCCGAACACAACTAGAAGCATCCTATGAACTAGTTAACAACATTTTGGCATCATAATACTAGTTTACTACATCAAACACCTTCTTACACATAAGAATCCATAACACACTTAAACCTCCTAACTAAACCCCTAAATATCTAACTAAATTAACTACCATTGAAATCCAACCAATACCCCCCCTTTGGACGGTCAACACGGGCCCCACCCATGTCCCCATGTTGTCTCAAGATAAGAAAATTGGTATGATGGTTAATTGGAAAATAGATCTTGTTAGATTATAAGGGGGCACATTATCTAATCACCTCACAAATCCCTACACTCAAAAATTCAAACACCAAAAATCCTCCATCTCCCCTCCCACTCTCGGCCGCAATATACTATTTTTAACAAAGCCCCCGAATAACTGCATGAAAATAATATAAGTTAAAATATAATTATTTTAACTAATATATTAAATTTGGAATTATATAATTATGAAAATTATATATACATTATACACCGAAAGTGTAACTCAAAGTAAACACAATTCCTAAACAAGTCCTAATAAATAATTAAGACTAAGAGTCGTGACACGACCGAGGAGTCTAATAAAACATAGTACGTTTGTAGGTAGCGACACGAACCGCGGACATCGACTTTGAGTGTACACGAGTACGGACGCAAACTTGTGAGTTCATGTCCCCCTTTTCTCTTAATTGTTTTCGGATTTATTAACTCTCGGGGGTGAAATACATGTTTCAATGGTATGGTTTAGCTAGGGAATGAACTGTTAGATCATGTGGATGGGTAGTATCTCTCTTAAGTGCCATTAATCTTGTTTAAGACTGAGGGGCAGAAGTGGTAGATCTATCGGGTGAAGCGAGCCCCACTCATGGGTCCTTGGGTTGCCACATGTAGTGCTTTTGTTATTCTAGCCGGATGGACGGGAGGAAATCCACTAGGTTTGAGTGCTTCCTACGTCACCACACATATTAATGTCCTTGCAAAATATTAATGATCTGTTCATAGACGCTTTAGATACCTATTATCAAAAGAATCTCTCAAATGTTTACAAGTTTATTTGGAGCTCATACAAAATGCATGAACTCGCTCAACTTTTGTTGATTGTTTTCAAACTTACATGTATTTCAGGAAACTAGATGGATCTTTGGCGTTGGTGTTGTTTTCAAGAAGTGAATATCAAGTTTAGATGTCATCCACTTTTGGAGGGTTTGATTCGTATATTTCATCTTTGAGGAGATATATGGTGCAAAGCCTCATGAATCTAGTCTTTTGTTAAACAAGTCCTTTTACGTAACTTATTATCTTTTGATGGTTTGTAACTTAACTTAATACCGTGTTGGTTGAAAACTTAAACAACTTATGCTTGTAATGTTTTAAACTTATGAATGGATGAACATCGCTATTTTAGTCATATAGTTGTTTATTATGATCGAATGCAATGAAAACTGATCAAGTCATACGTATACGCTTCCGCAAAAGTCAGGGTGTGGCAGCTCAGATACCACCTTGTAACACCCCGAAAACGGGTTTGGTAATCACACTCCGTCAACACTAAAAGACAGATAAAGTACCGTTAGTAGTAAAAATAACCCGGTAAATATTTGGATTTAAATAAGAAATCCTAAGGTTAAATACAAACGAATCAAAGTTTTAAGGAATTAAGTTTATAAGAGCCCGAGTTAACGGGACTTAAAATAAAATGGGTTATGAACAAGATAAAAATAACTAGAAAATAAATAACCTAGTTAATTACAAGTCTTGTAGTAATAAAGAAATTGGTTAAAACACACTCTATGCAACTTGGGGAAAGTAGAGGGGCCGAAAGTGATAAACTAGAAACTAGTTTGTAATAAATAAAATATCAAACACCATAACACACACCTTGAGTGTGTGTTCTAGTCGACACTTTCAACAGGAGCAAAAGAACTCCCTTGTTCAAACCCTAACTAGCATAAATTCAAGCAAATTAGAAGGGCAAATCACACCCAAATTGAAATCCGAGCACGGATTAGTGATCACCTCAGTGAAGTGATCATAAGGTATGTCAAATTTCACTATTTTGTTCCATCTCAAATCCTTGATGAACCCTAGTAATTCGAAATTTGATCTTGAATGATGGATATTTGGGTGGAAATAGGATGTATGCATGATTAGAAACAAACCCTAGTTAATAAACTAAGGAATTTGAGTGCATGTTAGTAAAACTCATGATCTCTAACTAGGTGTTTAATGGGTTTTGTAGAAACATGATGAACACTAGAATCATGATTATTAAACTAGTGTTATTTGACATCTATGAAGTTAATTTTGACATTGAACCATGAACTAGATGATTATTTAGTAAAAGATGATGAAATTGGCAAGATATGTAGTCATGGAGTTTGATTGTTAATTTTATAAAAGTACGCTCACTAGGTGTTTGATATAATGCCTAAGAGAAAGCCAAATGTTGAAATTTCGAATGAAACGCGCATTTGAATAATATGGCAAATTATGTGAAATATGAAGAGATAAGGGTTCAAAACATTTAGACTTAATTGTGTAAATCATGTGATCAAAAGTAGTTGACATTTGGTAAGTTAAACTAACCAATGATGAAGTCGAATAGAAATTTTGATACAGAAAATACGTAAGGTGGAATAGTCGTGTTTGTTAATGACTAATCTAACCACCTTCTAAATGATAACGATAGTTTGACGCTTAACAAGCTAGGGGGCGGCTTGGGGAAATGAAGCGGGTCAAACGGCTTGAATACGCGGAAAAGAGCGAAATCGGATAAAAGGTAAGTTAAGCTTACACCCATTTTTTTTATTTACAATACACTTACTTGTGAATATTGAATGTGAATAATGTTAAGTAATTGGAATATGATGTTCCGGCAAGATACAATGCAAGTCGGAATAAGTAAAAAGGTAAGAAACCATAAATTATGGTAAAAAGGGGTAAAATGGTAAATTAGTCGGGTGAAGACTAATAAATAACGAATTTTGAACAATAAGTTATGGGGTGAATTGTAACGGGTAAAAGTGGTTTAGTAATAATCCGGACACGAGTTGACGGATAGAATAAAAGATGTGAAAAGACACCAATTGGTATAAGTCATAACGGGTCAAACAATTCAAGAAATGTCTTTTAAGTAGTAAGGACTCATGGTGCTAACCGGAATGGGTTCAAGGGGCGAAATGGTATCAAAATACCATCATATGATGATAAATGATCATTTTGACTAAACGGGTCAAATGGTGTGTTAACACCATTTGACGATAATTTCTGACGATCGCTTGTTAAGTTTTGGTGATTACAGGAAAGTAATATAAGGTTCGCGACACTATTAATTAGTAAGTTAATAGTGAAAGGTATTTTAAACAGGTCAAAACTTTGACCCGAGCCAGGTATGTGCAAATAAGATTATAGTTTTAAGTGCGATTTTGGTCAAACTTGTTATTAAAGGTCCATTGTCGTCAAAAGACTTGAAACTTGTCTTTTGCAAAATTTCTAAACCGAAGATTAGAATACGAAACAAGTAGTTTATCACATTAAATCCACCACAAATATTATTGTGGTGGAAAACAAGTAGAAACCATAGTGTGGAAATAAGATGCTAGCAAAGGATGAGCGTAATTTAAGCTTAAAAGTGCATAAGTACCTTTAACGGGTCAAAATAGAAGTATTAGCGAAAACGGGTCAAGAATGTGTATAAACCCGTAATTTGAACCTTGTACAATAGGAAATAATTATAATAATATGTTTACAAAAGATACAAGGGCGACAAACAAGTTTGTTAGATGAAATCACAAACGGGTCAAGAAGTGTCGTAATTGAATTTCAAGCCGAGATCATGAAATAAAAAATTTTGTGAAGTTAGATGTTGGATTTTTACTCCGTAAGATGGAGAATTAAATTACGAATGCGTAGGAAAAAGAATCGCGTAAATCGGATCAATAACGAATAAGTTATGGCCGTTTCCGTAAAATCTGGTGTTGCTGGAAAATGCAGGTCCCAGATCCAGACCTGCTGGAAAACGGTCTCCCTCGCGCCACGCGAGGGAGCAACGTGGTGCCGGCGTGTGGCGCGACAGAGCACTGTTTTGGCGAAATTTTTTTATTTTAATCAGTTTCGCTTCCCGGACTCGTTTAGACACGTTTTAAACTACGTATGACTAATCCAATTCATGTTTTATGAATTGTAGGTATAATTTACAGTACCGGAGGACGATCAAGCTCAACGAAGAACCGAACACAATCAAGATACAGGCTTCCGCACTATGTATCGTTGTTATGTTAAATGATGAACTTACACATGTTATGTTGCATAGTTTTAATTATGTAAAAGTTTTAATAAACTCGTATTTTTCAATATATTTGAAATCATAATTAGCCGTTTGTTTTTGTAAACTATACGAAAACTGTTAAATAATAATAAGGGTGTTAAACACCTTCTGTCGTAACCCCCGACCCCTGCCCGGGAGCGGGTGCCGCGAGACTCAGAGCTGGTGGTATCGGTGTTTATTAATTTGGCAGCGGAATTCATACATCAGGACCGTAGTTAGGAAATATTTTTATCAGAGTTAAACACCAAACTTTTATAATAATAAATCGGATAGAACCCAAGTTCGTTTGACAATACATTTGTAGGGATAAACCCTAATTATTGAAAACAAAAACTCCGTTTCTTTATTTGGTAACTTTTATAGCCACAACTTTAAGCCTTCAGTGCTCTCCAGCTGGCTTCTATTAACTTCACATTAAGTTACCTGAAACGCGTTTTAAAAAGGTTTTATCAGCAAGAAATACTGGCGAGTGCATCCCAGTTTAATCAAAACAGTTTTATAAACTTTACAGTAGTTGAGAGCATCCGCATTTACATTGTTTATATCTATCCAATTACCCCTTTGGTATTGTCAATCCTGACTTGTGGTCATGCTACTATTCGCAATAGTAACGAGTTTCAAGTAATGTATACAAAACCCCAACATACCGGCAGTAATTGTAGAATCACAAATACTCAATTACTATTAAGTGTAATTTAAAACATTTGAGGTTTTGGTAAAAAGGTGACAAAAAGAATTTATAAAAAGAGGAATGACTCACATTGTTTACTTAGGTAAAACTAAAGCTTGCTTGTGAATCTCCTGGTTATTATCTAAATTAAACAATGCACACGTGTTAGTAAAATAACCCAAATCACATTAAGCGTACAACTCGAGATAGAACTCCAATGACTGAGTCAGGCAGAGCCTTGACATGCATTACGGAGTCCTATATCAATCGGGTGTAACATGAGACAGAACTCCAACGACTGAGTCAGGCAGAGCCTTGACATGCGTTACGGAGCCCTAGATCGATCGTGTAAGGTAACAAATAGGGTTATAATACTTACAACGAGGCAGAGCTTCACTTTTTAGGGGTATTATTTCCCGTGTATAATTTCCCACTATAGATCAGAGAAAAGAAAAGAAATTGAACGACGACAAATGAGGCCATCGACCTCTATTTATAGGCTGGCCGAAGGGCGGCTCGCGGCCCTCGAAGCCCGCTTGTTTCTCTCTCGCGGCCCGCGAGGCTATTAGGGTAGGCCCTAGCCTTGACGACTCACCTGTCTAGCTTCAACACGTAAGGGACACATGGCAGATCATGGTGTCGTCTGGTGACACGTTGTCGCGGCCTGAGAAGACTTGGCTTGACCGGGTCACGGCCCGCGAGGGCTTTGTAGATTTGTAAAGGTCTATAGGAGGGTTGTTATAATACGAGTCTACCAACAGTTACCAGTTGGGGTTTGGATGAACAAGCAAGAACGGTTAAATTTGCTTATCGACACAGGGTGGAATATTCATTGCCGATGGACGAAATGCTGAAGATAGAGAGACTACATCTTCTTAAACAACTCTATGATTTAGCACCTTCGAACGATGCAAGATCCAAGGTTGTCATGATATTTAAGTATAGGTTGCAGCAAAGACAAGACGAGATAATGGCATTATATGCCAATGCACAATATGATGATGATGAACATGAAGAAAATGATGATTTTTTAAGCGATGGGTACATATATGATGTAATCCCATACACAAAAGACTATTAGTTTGTTTTGATTCCGTCTTATTGTAATCTTTTGAAATATTACTGAATTATAATGAAATCTTAAGAACGTCATGAACGCCAAAAAATTTACATTTATAACATATATGGGATTAAATCAACTGGTAAAAATCTACAAAAACGCTAATAAAATTGTAAAGTTTGAATTATTAAATGTATATAATGAATTAAATAACACCATGGACGCCAAGATGTTGGAATTATTAATTAATTTTAATGAATTTGGGAACATCATAAACGCCAAAATATTATCTATGTGACACAAAAAGATTAATTCAACGAGACAGTTTTAAAAAAGACTAGTAAACGCCAGGTAGTTACTGAATCTAACTAAACGCCAAAAAAATCTTAGACGCCAACAATGAAGCAGTATTGTGACACAGGAATTGGAAAAAAGATAATAAAAAGACAAAAAAAAACCCCTCCGCCCTAATTAAATCGCGCGCCACGTGTTCGACCAGGATCCGTTCTCACACTTTAGAGCGTTTTCTCCTAATCCCGTTTATATATATATATATATATATATATATATATATATATAGTGGGGATCCTACGCAAAGTGTGTTTTTCCTAGAAAGTCTAGGAAACGATATGGGCCATCCAATGGGTGTGTTTAATGGTTGAGATCATCTTGGTGGCATTTTGGTAATATGTGTGTCTTAAAAATAAGATTATTTAATTACTCGGGGGTAGATATGTCATTTAGCTTGTTTTAAATATGGAAATAACTGTCATTTCATAACCACCCCACATTTCTTGCTTTTCTATCTCTCTCTCTCTCTCTCGTCTCTCTCTCTCTTTTCCTTCATGAAGAAACACAACATCAAGAAAACACATCGTGACAAATGTCACACATCGTAACAGCATGAATGGTAAAACACAGCGTCAAGAAATCCTCCAGCATTACCAGCATGAATGCTAAAACACAACGGTATCAAACTGCTTGCTGTTAAAACACAATGTCAAGAAATCCTCCAGCATTACTAGCATGAATGGTAAAACACAGCGTCAAGAAATCCTCCAGCATTACCAGCATGAATGCTAAAACACAACGGTATCAAACTGCTTACTGTTAAAACACAATGTCAAGAAATCCTCCAGCATTACCAACATGGATGGTAAAACACAACGTCAAGAAATCCTCCAGCATTACCAACATGAATGCTAAAACACAATTGTATTAATTTGTTTGCTGTTAAAACACTATGTCAAGAAATCCTCCAGCATTACCAGCATGGATGGTAAAACACAACTTCAAGAAATCCTCCAGCATTACCAACATGAATGCCAAAACACAATTGTATTAATCTGCTTGCTGTTAAAACACAATGTCAAGAAATCCTCCAGCATTACCAGCATGAATGGTAAAACACAGCGTCAAGAAATCCTCCAGCATTACCAGCATGAATGGTAAAACACAGCGTCAAGAAATCCTCCAGCATTACCAACATGAATGCTAAAACACAACTGTATTAATCTATTTGCTGTTAAAACACAATGTCAAGAAATCCTCCAGCGTTACCAAACATCATTCATATTATGGGATCTATAAAAACATTGACTTTAACCCTCTAACTATTAGAACACAGTACCAAGAACATGCTGATAGATTCCAGATGCCATGATTTTTCTCTCCGTATAAAAATATGATCAGCGATGAATCTTGTGAGCAAGAAAACGAAGGAATGATTGATATTAAGTGAGATCAGAAATTGAAAACAAAAAATTCCGAAATTTATGGAGTAAATCGGTTTCATTATGGATAGTTAGTTATTGAAGACAATTTTCTAAAATAAAAATAGATTGTGAAAGTACATAATTGCCCTTCTAGTTAAAATCCTTCAATGACACGTGTCGTATTCTGATTGCTTCCTAGACTTTCTAGGAAAAATTCACTTTCTACCCAACTCCTATATATATATATATAGGTAAATTATAGGGAGAAATCCGATGGGAGTTGCAAAAACTCTGAAAACCTAATAGATGGACATAATGCTGTCACATGTTACACTTTTTCACTGCAACCTTTTTACTGACAACTGCAATATTTTCTGACACTGACACACTTTTCGTAACAGTGGAGAGAGGAGAGAGAATTTGTTACATTTTTTCAGCTGTTAACATTTTTTGTAACTCCTCTGTAACATATTTATATTGTGTTTTGATAGCAGGTTTTTATGTTATATAAAGTGTATACATTTTAGAACTTATAATTTACGAAGTTTTTATTTTTTAATGTGCGTAAGAAACATGTTACATTTTTTTTACAGCGAGATTTTTATGTAACAATCCAGCTGTCACATTTTTTTATGTCAGATGAGAGAGGAGAGAGAAAAGTGTAACACTTTACACTTTTTACAAGACTATCATATTTTTCTGAAAAAGTAACTTTTTATACCTTTTTAATATCCTATATGAAGTCCAATTTTACGTACGATGGAACAACCACCCACCACCGACTTCTAATTTCACATACAATCAAACACTCACCATCCCGATATCTGATTTCAGAGTTTCACTTCAGTAAGCTTTGAAATGGTTCACAAATTGATGAGGGCGACATGAAAAAAGTTATCCATGCAACCAAATTTGAAAAGCAGTGGTTGGCAATGTCGTTTTTTGGGTCGGTGGTTGTAACAACTGCCACTAAAATCAATAATTAGGACAATAATTAGTCAAAAAGAAAACTCTAATTGAGACACCCAAGTAATTCTGCACTAACCCTAAAATTTTCATAACAATCAGAATCAGGATCAGGGCCCCTAAAACTCAAGAGGGATAAACCCTAGTTGGTAATATCTTAACGAATTTTACGTGGGAGCTAAGTTTCAAGCGAAACCAACTCAGCTAGCCTATACCCACAGCAAGGCTACTCTAGGCTAGGTGGGTTTCCCAGGCGAGTCGCGACAGAATCACTGTCGTCTTACGCGACACGCGGGCGGGTTAAATTTTCAGTATAAATAGAAGGGGTTGGGACTTGAATTCAGATGTTCATTCGACGTTAAAACTCATAATACACACTGAGTTAGACGTAAATTACTATCAAACACACACTAATCACGAGGTGCTGCCACAATCAGGGTAATAACTCGATCGCTATTACGATTCAACCTCCGATCGATTATAACTATCCAACGATAGTCCGGGTGCTGCTCAATTGAGCTTGTACTTTGATTATTCGTCGTGATTTCGACTTGAATATTTGAGTGCTGTTCGAATTCGGACTATACTCTGTTATTCGTTGTGAATCCGATTGAATTATCGAGTATTGCACTGATTAATCGTTGTGAGGGTTTAATCTCGTGAATTGACGTAACTGCTGTATTAGTTACTAACCTGTCTGTGTGTGCATTGTGTTAAACTAGGTGTAATCAAGGCTAATTAGTAGGCATTATCTATTTGCTCGTTAAAACTGCAATGTGAGTCATTCTTCTTTTTAAATTGTTTTCTCACAGTTTGTGAGTAAGTATTACAATACCTCAAATTATTTTCAAGGTTATAATTACAGGGATTAAGTCTTTGTAATCACCAAATTACAGCTGGTATGTGGGGTATTGTGCACATTACTATTTTATCACTCTATGTGAGTGAGTATTACTCTATGTGAGTGATTATTACTCTGTGTGAGTAAACCATCACTATTTGGGGCGACGGGACCCAATAGTGGTATGACCACAGTTACAGATCCGGTCGAGTAACAAATACCCATTCTTGATAATTGGTTGATAGAAACATTGTAATCGCTCTTAATACTGTAAATTTATAACTAACGGGTCATTTTAGAAAATGGAATGATTCACTCAGTATTTCCCCGCTGACAAAACCTTTTTCAAACATGTTTCAGGTGATCTGTGTGATCCAGGAAAAGTGCAGTAAAGCACTATCAAGCTCAGGGAAGTGGCTCATTGTAAATAACTAAAACATGTTTTGGAAAAATAAAGATTTCTGTGTGAAATCAACTTATTGTAAATTTTGGAATTTATTCCTTAAACTTTGTGTAATATACTAAACAAGTATTTTCTGGTGAAAAGATCCTGTTAATCAAAGACTTCCGCTGTCGCATAAAATAAATAACACGGGAACTGCCTCGCGGCCTCCGACTCCGTCCAGGGTGGGTCGGGGAGCCGTGACAGTTGAAGGTGGTATCAGAGCTAATAATTAATAACTATTGAGCCACTGATCGAGCCGCTGATTAAGCCTAATACTAAATTAAGTATTTGACAAAATACTTAAATCTACTAGTTGTTATTCTGTGATTATCTGTTTATTAACTGATTATTTGTTAGTTACAGTATGGGTAAACAAAAGCTGTCTGCTATCTACCACAAACTAGATGTTGCATCTTCTTCTAAAAATCCAGTAAACTTAGAAGAAGGAATCTTTGTCCGCAAGGCAAACTATGAGAATCCTCTTTCCCCAGAGAAAAGGGATTCGATACTTAAAAAGAGTCAGGAGAAAAAGAAACCCCGAACCAAGAGAGTTAGGTTTAACCCAGAAGTCCAAGAAATTGGTAATAGTGTACCTTGGGAAGATAAAATAGACGGAAAATGGGCAAATCTTTATATGCTAGCTACCGTAGCAGAAAATGCAAATCTCTAAATATCTGATAAGTTGGGGCTAGTAAGAAAAATCAACACCCAGTAAATAAATAAAATCCCAGTGTGTTTATTTCCGTTGTTTCTGTACAAAGTAATATGCAATAAATGAGATGTCGGAAGCTTTTCAGAATCTCAACTTATATCCAGTGCCTATCGAAGTCTCTCACGACTTTACTGGTTACATTGCTGACATAGAAGAACCCATGGAATTCCAAGCTCCACCGCTGGAAAAAGCCAAACCTAAAAAGAAGAGAAGATACGTAGGGTGGAGGAAAGTACGCCGTAGGAAACCAGCCACTAGGAGACTCCCTAAAATAGAAAATCCTGTGAGTGTGAGCAAGGGAAAGGAAATAGAAACTGGAGAAAGTTCGAAACCACCAGAAAAGGAAATAGGAATAGATCTGAAACAAAAGGGAATAGAGATTGGCGAAAGTTCTAAACAGCCAGAAGAACTTACGTTCCAAGATGAAATAGACCGTCTATTAGGAAACTGTGAGGTCATAAGCCCAATCCGCACTAATTTGTATCCTTACCCGGCTACAGTCCAATTTCCTTTAACCGTACCGGCTATTCCCGAACCTTTAATCCATACCCAACCACTAGGGGAATTGGAAGAATGGTGGACAAATGACTGGCAATTCCAAAACATAGTCAACAGTCCTTATAGCTTCCTTCCACAATTTGACCCAGAACCACTCCCGAATCCTCCCATGAGTAATGAAAACCTAGCTGAACTCCGTCAGTTCGGTGAAGAACTGATAGGTACAGGTAATAGGATCGGGAAATGGGAGAGCATCTAACTTGGAAGTACGATGAGAGGGAGCATCGTTACTAGAACCGTCAGTTAAACCACAGAAAGCCGTATTGTATAATAGTAACTTAAAATTCTGTAAAATGGGCAATAAAACTCTGTAAAATACGGTGTGTATGGATGCATATACAATATACCATAACAAAGTAAAAGTCGAGAAATCGACAATTTTGGTTATGCTTGTATGTTGTGATAATCTATGTGTTCTTTGTCATTGATAAGTTAGACACTAATAATTTTTACCAATTAGCAGATGGAAAACGCTAACAATGAACCAATTAATGAAGTAAATCAATCTGAGCAAGAACCGGAAGATCAATATATAACCCGACAAGATATTGAGCACTTTATCGCCCAAGGGATAGCTCATGCTATTCCAGAAATTGTGGCTGCTGTTCAGAAACCTGCCGAACCAAGATTAATTCCTAGTAAACGTATTCCAGAAGATAACGGCAGTAACAGCATAAATGGAGGCGACAATCATGACGATCATGATCCGCAACAGGCCCCACTCCCTAAGAAAATGAAAGCTGCAACACCTGGTTGCACTTACAAAGAATTTCTTGCTTGCAAACCCGCTGAATTTGCAGGTAACGAAGGGGCAACTGCAACACTGCGTTGGTTAGAGAAAACCGAAGCAGTAATTGCAATAAGCAAATGTGCTGAAGAGGATCAGGTGATGTATGCATCAAATCTGTTCAAAGAAGGAGCATTAGAATGGTGGAATACGATCCTCCAGGCAAAAGGAAGAAGGATAGCCTATGCTATGAGTTGGGAAGAATTTAAGAATCTTGTAGAAAGAAAATTCTATCCCGAATACGAGAAGGAACAAATGGCAAACAAGTTCCTGAGTCATCGTATGCTAGGTGTAGATTGTCGGGGCTATACTTCGACATTCTTTGAATACGCAAGGGTAGTGCCAACACTGGCTTCGCCAGAACCGGTACTTATTTCTCGTTACATCTGGGGGTTAATTAGTGAAATCCGAAACATCGTTAAAGCTGCGAGACCTCGTACTATTGACGATACGGTAGAATTAGCTAATACCCTAACAGATGAATTGGTACGCACAAGAGAGGAAGATCGCAAGAAAGAATTAGCTCAAAAGATTACCCAAGGATTTCGTGTGGGTAATACCAAGAAAAGAGGAACCGGGCAATCCTCATCATCTCCGTTCTGCAAAATTTGCAAAAAGAAGCATTATGGACAATGCAACATGGTTTGCAATTTTTGCAAAATGAAAGGACATCGGGAAGAAGACTGCAGGAAGAAAACAAGAGTTTGTTATAATTGCAGAGAAAGAGGTCATTTTCAATTTGAATGTCCTAAGTTAGCTAAACCTGTAGTTAACCAAGCCAAACCAGCTGAAGGAGCAACTAAGAGAAATGCGCGAGCATTCCAGCTAACCACTCAAGAAGCCGAACTCATTCCAGATGTGATAGCTGGTACGTTCTTAGTTCACAACGTATTTGCAAAAGTATTATTTGACTCTGGTGCGAACCTAAGTTTTATAAATACTTTATTTTGCCAAGATCTTAAATTACCTTTAACCACTCTTAGGCAAATCTTCACAGTAGAAACCGCAGAAGGAAATTCTGTGAAAATAAATAAAGTCTGGCAAGAAGGAAAAATAGAATTATTAGGCCATAAGTTTTCTGCAAATTTGTTACCAATGAATTTAGCAGGATTCGATGTAGTATTAGGAATGGATTGGTTAATAGCCAACCATGCACGAATCTTATGTGACAAAAATGCTGTAGAAATTCAAACACCTACAGGAGAAGTAATTTTAATTACTGGAGATAGACCTCGAAAGCCACTGAAATTTATCTCAGTAATGAAATTGGCAAGCTATTCGAGAAAGCAGGAAATGGTGTATATGATTTCAGTAATCATTAATACTAAAGATAAGGAACTTCAGGATATTCCAATAGTCTCAGAATACCCAGACGTTTTTCCAGAAGAATTACCTGGATTACCACCTGATAGAGAAGTAGAGTTTAGAATTCATTTAATTCCAGGTACTGCACCAATAGCTAAAGCACCCTATAGATTAGCACCTACTGAAATGTTAGAACTGAAAAAGCAATTAGATGAATTGTTAAGCAAAGGATTCATACAACCTAGTTCATCCCCTTGGGGTGCACCAGTGTTGTTTATGAAAAAGAAAGATGGATCGATGAGAATGTGTATTGATTATAGAGAATTGAATAAGATTACGATTAAGAATCGATACCCGTTACCTAGGATTGATGATCTTTTCGATCAATTACAAGGAGCTAGGTATTTCTCTAAGATAGATTTAAGATCCGGATACCATCAGTTGAAAGTTCAAGAAGAGGACATACCTAAAACTGCTTTCAGAACTAGGTATGGTCATTATGAGTTTACAGTCATGCCCTTTGGATTAACGAATGCCCCAGCAGCATTCATGGACATGATGAATCGAATCTGTAAACCATACTTGGATAAATTTGTGATCGTTTTCATCGACGATATACTTATTTATTCCAAAAGCCAAAAAGAACATTGTGAACACTTACACGTTCTCTTAACTTTGTTAAGAAAAGAAAGGCTTTATGCCAAATTCTCGAAGTGTGAATTTTGGCTGCAAGAAGTACAATTCTTAGGTCATGTGGTAAATCACGAAGGTATCCATGTAGATCCTGCTAAGATAGAAGCAATTACAAAATGGAAAGTCCCACAAACAGCTATGGAGATAAGAAGTTTTCTAGGCTTAGCTAGATACTATAGACGATTTATCAAAGATTTTTCTAAGATAGCCGTACCTTTAACTAAGTTAACCTGTAAAGCCGCTAAGTTTGAATGGGGACCTAGACAAGAAGAAGCTTTTAAGATTTTAAAGCATAGACTGACGAATACACCAATCTTAGCTTTACCCGAGGGAACAGAAGACTTTGAAGTATATTGTGATGCTTCAAAGTTAGGCTATGGATGTGTGTTGATGCAACGCAAGAAGGTAATTGCGTATGCTTCTAGGCAATTGAAACAGCACGAAGAAAATTATACAACTCATGATCTAGAATTAGGAGCCATAATCTTTGCCCTTAAGATTTGGAGACATTATCTGTACGGAAGTAAGTTTACTGTCTATACAGATCATAAAAGTTTAAAATATATATTTGGGCAAAAAGAATTAAACATGAGACAAAGAAGATGGATGAAGATGCTGAGCGACTACGACTGTGATATTCAATATCACGAAGGAAAGGCAAATGTAGTTGCCGATGCCTTAAGTCGTAAGTACCATGAGAAGCAGAAACGAGTCCGTGCTCTGAGATTAAATCTCCAAGTAGATTTAATAGCACAAATCAAGGAAATTCAGAAAACAGCAATCAAAGATGATGCTGAAGGAATGAAAAGTTACCTAAAAGAACTAGAACAAGGAAAATGATGGAATTTGGAAATTCCATAAGAAACGAATTTGGGTACCTAAGCAAGGAGAGTTAAGTAATAAGATTTTAGAAGAAGCTCATAAATCTAGGTATACCATGCACCCAGGAAATAATAAGATGTACCAAGATTTAAGAAATAATTTTTGGTGGATAGGAATGAAAAAGGATATAGCTGAATACGTATCCAAGTGTTTAACTTGTTCACAAGTTAAGGCTGAACACCAGAAACCATCAGGATTACTTCAACAACTAGAAATGCCTGTATGGAAATGGGAACTCATAACAATGGATTTTGTTACTAAGTTACCCAAAACCAAAAGAGGTAATAATGCAATTTGGGTAATTGTAGACCGATTAACCAAATCAGCTCATTTCTTACCAATGAAAGAAACCTTTAGCATGGAAAGGTTAGCGCAACTGTACGTGGACGAAGTAGTATCCCTACATGGAGTCCCACTCTCCATTGTATCGGATAGAAATAGTCGATTTACTTCTCATTTCTGGAAAAGTTTTCAGAAAGCAATGGGAACTCGACTAAATCTAAGTACTGCTTCTCATCCACAAATAGACGGACAGAGTGAAAAGACAATACAAACTCTAGAAGACATGCTCCGAGCATGTGTAATTGACTTTGGTGGTAATTGGGATAGCCATTTGCCATTAATAGAATTCTCCTATAATAATAGCTATCATTCAAGCATCGAAGCTGCACCATTTGAAGCACTGTATGGACGTAAATGCAGAACTCCAGTATGCTGGGCAGAAATAGGAGAAAGTCAGTTATCAGGTCCAGAAATTATACAAGAAACTACTGATAAAATAACCCAGATCAAGGAAAGACTGAAAACAGCTCGAGATCGTCAAAAGAGCTATGCAGATAATCGTCGTAAACCTTTAGAATTTCAAGTCGGAGATAAAGTACTTTTAAAAGTTTCTCCTTGGAAAGGTATAGTACGATTCGGTAAGAAAGGAAAGCTAAGTCCAAGGTACGTTGGACCATTCCCTGTGATTCAACGAATAGGACCAGTAGCTTATCGGTTACAACTACCAGAAGAATTGGCTGGAGTACATGATGTATTTCATGTATCCAACCTCAAGAAATGTTTATCTGATGAATCCCTGGTAGTGCCTCTTCAAGATATAGAGGTAAATGAAAAGCTGAAATTCGTAGAGAAACCCCTACAAATAGAAGACCGGAAGATCAAGTTTCTCAAGCACAAACGACTAGTGCTAGTAAAAGTCAAATGGGAATCCAAGAGAGGACCAGAATACACTTGGGAACTGAAATCGGAAATGAAGCGAAAGTACCCTCATCTATTTCAGTAAATCTCGAGGACGAGATTTTTCTCAAGGTGGGGAGGATGTAACAACTGCCACTAAAATCAATAATTAGGACAATAATTAGTCAAAAATAAAACTCTAATTGAGACACCCAAGTAATTCTGCACTAACCCTAAAATTTTCATAACAATCAGAATCAGGATCAGGGCCCCTAAAACTCAAGAGGGATAAACCCTAGTTGGTAATATCTTAACGAATTTTACGTGGGAGCTAAGTTTCAATCGAAACCAACTCAGCTAGCCTATACCCACAGCAAGGCTACTCTAGGCTAGGTGGGTTTCCCAGGCGAGTCGCGACAGAATCACTGTCGTCTTACGCGACACGCGGGCGGGTTAAATTTTCAGTATAAATAGAAGGGGTTGGGACTTGAATTCAGATGTTCATTCGACGTTAAAACTCATAATACACACTGAGTTAGACGTAAATTACTATCAAACACACACTAATCACGAGGTGCTGCCACAATCAGGGTAATAACTCGATCGCTATTACGATTCAACCTCCGATCGATTATAACCATCCAACGATAGTCCGGGTGCTGCTCAATTGAGCTTGTACTTTGATTATTCGTCGTGATTTCGACTTGAATATTTGAGTGCTGTTCGAATTCGGACTATACTCTGTTATTCGTTGTGAATCCGATTGAATTATCGAGTATTGCACTGATTAATCGTTGTGAGGGTTTAATCTCGTCAATTGACGTAACTGTTGTATTAGTTACTAACCTGTCTGTGTGTGCATTGTGTTAAACTAGGTGTAATCAAGGCTAATCAGTAGGCATTATCTATTTGCTCGTTAAAACTGCAATGTGAGTCATTCTTCTTTTCAAATTGTTTTCTCACAGTTTGTGAGTAAGTATTACAATACCTCAAATTATTTTCAAGGTTATAATTACAGGGATTAAGTCTTTGTAATCACCAAATTACAGCTAGTATGTGGGGTATTGTGCACATTACTATTTTATCACTCTATGTGAGTGAGTATTACTCTATGTGAGTGATTATTACTCTGTGTGAGTAAACCGTCACTATTTGGGGCGACGGGACCCAATAGTGGTATGACCACAGTCACAGATCCGGTCGAGTGACAAATACCCATTCTTGATAATTGGTTGATAGAAACATTGTAATCGCTCTTAATACTGTAAATTTATAACTAACGGGTCATTTTAGAAAATGGAATGATTCACTCAGTATTTCCCCGCTGATAAAACCTTTTTCAAACATATTTCAGGTGATCTGTGTGATCCAGGAAAAGTGCAGTAAAGCACTATCAAGCTCAGGGAAGTGGCTCATTGTAAATAACTAAAACATGTTTTGGAAAAATAAAGATTTCTGTGTGAAATCAACTTATTGTAAATTTTGGAATTTATTCCTTAAACTTTGTGTAATATACTAAACAAGTATTTTCCGGTGAAAAGATCCTGTTAATCAAAGACTTCCGCTGTCGCATAAAATAAATACCACGGGAACTGCCTCGCGGCCTCCGACTCCGTCCAGGGTGGGTCGGGGAGCCGTGACAGTGGTCATCTTCATCGTTGAAGGAATTGGAAAACGCATCTACATATAAACTTATCTACAACTCCTATAACCAACGAGTATAATTAGTGAGGATTGCATTTGCTGTAAATGTAAATTTTGTGATTTATCAAAATTGCAGACCAAAAAGCCCCACCATTTAACATCAATTCAACAAATTTTCTAATAAAAAGTCATTGTTTCTTTGTTTCCCTTGTGTTCCCTCCAAATTCAATGGTTTTCACTTGCATTCAGTTCCAATCATGCTTAGTCTGTTTCCTTCTCTATATCTCTCGTATGAAGCTCATATGCATCAATAAAACTATATATGTATTATGTATATATAAAAACATGTGTGCTTCCATGGAAAGATGGGAAAGAATCGGTGGTTGCCGGAAAGTTGAGGGAGAGTTAGCTTTGCACGAATTAGAGTTATGTTACTGTACAGATTTGGATTTAAAAGGGCATGCAGGTTATGGGAATTTACAGATTTTGAAACTTATATAAAAGGGATACTGAGGATGGGTTGGTGGTCGGTGATGGTGACCGGAATTTTTCTCCGGCAATGGTGGAACGTTGAAGATGAAGATGAATGTGTGTGGGGTAGGGGATTGATGTTATATTTTTGTATTTTTAAATATGTGTGGGTCCCACAATTTGAATTTATTTAATATGATTTTATTACTTATTTAAATAATAAAGGGAATTATTGTAATTTCAGATGGACTTAACGGGAGAAATTAACTTCCATCCAGTCAGGGGATCATTTGAGTGACAAATGAAAATACCACAGGGAACATACCTGTAATTTTAGAAAGTTAGGGACTAAACCTGAAAATTAGGCAAACCATAGGGACCATCCGGGCAATTAACCCTCTTGCTCTATATATATATATAGGGTCGGGATTTGGAGAAAACGGTAGAAAGTGTGAGAACGCTTATCGATCGTCCGATTAAAACAATCTATGGGCTAGATTGACGCGGTGGCGTTTTCGTAAATAACATCAATTTTATTACGTGGATGCGCCTCATTAAGGGTAAAAGCGTCTTTACACCTCTATACCAAAACGCCATACTAATGAATAAAATGCCATTACGGACCAAAACTCATCGCTATATAAACAAAAACATCCCAGACATAAAAACACACCCCCCCAGAACCTGAAACGCCATATTTTCTACTATATACCATTCAACTTACAAACGCCAAAAACCCCAAAACATCAAACACAACTACTCAAAAAATGCCATATTTTCTACTATATACCATTCATCTTAGAAAACGCCAAAACACTCAAAATCAAAGATTCCAAAAAAATCGACGGTTCTTTCAGATACACTATTTCCTCAGTAAAACGCCAAAAATGCCAAATGTCGTTTCTTGTATATTCAAATATTGTTCTACGCCAAAGTTTCGGATAATGCATTCTTCCCTGAGGTGCTGTGACTCAAATAACATTTTGCTGTATGAGATGGACAAATCATAAACAAAAAGATGTCGGGGTCAGACTTATGTCATTTTCTGTGTTTTGTTCTTGATGAATATTTTAATGGCATGAAAAGACAAATGACACTAATGAGTTGTTTGAAGATACATATTCAAAAAAAAAAAACTCATATCATTTTGCCTTTCCAAACGGCCACAAAAACACAAGCATGGGTAAGCCAAACCACCAGCGAACATGATTCAATGAAGAAAGAGACTGATGACAGTGAAGATTTGGAAGATGAATTGTTTTTATTTTTATTTTTTTTATTTTCTTTTTCTGTTGTTTGCTATGTATTTTTCAACTTAGAATAAAAAAATACATTATCTTAATAAAACGCCAAACAGTCATAATGCATATGAAACGCCATAAATGGAGTAAAACGCCAAAAACTCCCAATCTATAATGAAAGTAATTTGCAGAAGTATTAACTAATAAAAGCTAAAAATGAAAAAAAAAAAGGCCAAAAACTACTTAAACCCATTCAAAAACGCCAAACTTGGGAGATGTAAAGTCTATGACCCTAAAAACTCATAAAAAGCTGAAAAAAAACAGTAAAAATACACAGTAACTGAAAAGACGGCTACTTTATTAATATCATTTATTATAAATAAAATACCGCCTAAACTACACGCCAAAAACATCCTATAAAGAGAGACTTCTGTTGGATCTGAGTTTGTTTCTGATTGTATTTTGTGTTTGTAATTAAAGTGAAAATGGATGAGTGTGCAGCGGAATTATGATGAAAACAAACTTTGCATACAATCAAACGAGAGTAATACTTTGATCAAACATCTTTACACAATAAATCGGAAGATTGAATTTATTTCAATAACGATTACAATGATTGATGAATGAATGCAAACTCCCCCTCAGCCAGAGCTCAGTTGTTTGTTCATGCAAAGAAGACGATGATGCAAAAGAGCTAATAGAACAGTACAAAGTACTGATCTATTTATAGGCACTTGCAAACTACTGAGCATCTTAGCTGACGTCACCATGAAAGTGACATCTAACCTCCTAACAAACTCTAACCTCTGATCTATACAAACACTGCCATGTTAACTACTGTTATTACATTACATTACAAAACAGACTACTGATCAGCTGCTGCAACCTTCCACTGTTGTGAACCCAGCAGCAGTTGTCCAGATCAGTAGAGCTTGACTCAAAGCAGTAGATTGAATCAGCAGGGCTTTAGTCTTTCATCAGGTCTTTACTTGAGCAGCAGTTTGTAGGTCAGCATTTAGCAAGATCAGCAGATAGGAGGTCAGCAGATGTTGAAATCACTTTCAAGGGGAGAGATTTGTATGTAAACATTTGCTTATTCTGGATCCACTGCTCTGATCCAGTTTTGGCTTTAATTATCTGTTCCTCTTATAGGGTTCAATCCCAACAATCTCTCCCTAGAACAGATAATGCCAAAACTCTTCATTATTGTGGACATTTATTGCCTCATCAACAGTTCCCTTATCTGTCCTTTAAATTGTAGTTCAAAGTTAAGGGCATCTGTGTCTTCATCATCCCTGCTAAGTGGAAGATCAAGGAGATCCTGCAAATCTTCAAGACTCAGGCCAAGAGCTTGTTCCCTTGATATTTTCTCCACTTCTCCACCAGACCTGAGCAAAGTCAATACGCAGGTCTGTTTCTCAGTTCCCCACTTTTGTATTTTTGAGCCTGGTGGGTTTCTTGGGAGATGTTAATTTGCAGAGGTATTTGGTGAGGCTGGCCTATTCATAACTGGCTGACCAGTATTTGCAGTTTGATTCAAACCAAGAGTTTCTATGATCATTTTCTTTATGCCTTCTTTTACAAGGTCATCTCCTTTTATCATCTCTTGGATGGTTTCAGCTCCCAACTGTTTGAGTGTCCTTCTTTTATAGATGGCAGCACCAGTTGGAGCAGTGGCTCTCCTGATTTGCAGCTTTGATGGTCTTTTTGAAACCTCAGCTTCAGGATAGTCAGGCTTTTGAGGAACTTTTGGATCTTTCTTTCTTAATTCCTCCAACCTTTTGTAGGTGATCCTGACCACATCTTCTTTCCATCTAGCAACTTGTCTTTTGTTTCCATATTCAGCAGCAACCAGTTCTTCTCTCATTCTTTTCAGTTCTACCTGTTTGTCAGGTACATTCTTTCTAAACTTGCCCAGTCAGGAGGAGTGTGAGTGACTTTCCTTTTTATCATGTCTTGAATTCTTGCTGCTTCATTTTCAAGCTTAGGAGCAGTCCACTCTTTGTACATGTATCTCTCTCCTTTGTACTTCTTGTGAGCCATAATGCTTTCAATGTAGTATTTCTTCAAAGTTTCAGCTGCCCTTTCTGAAATTTGTTGACTGACATTTTTGGCAAATCGTTCTAGGGAACTGACTTGTGTGAGCAGATATTGATAGTTTCTAGAAATTTCTTTGTCAGATTTCCCTTGTGTGTTTCTTTTTGAGATATCCTCTGCTTGCTTGGCCTTGATCTTCAAATATTCATCAACATTTTTAGGCCAGGGATATCCTTTTATTGATGGCAAACTCCTTTTGGCAGGGTCATCCTCATAGTAAAAAGATTTTATTTCTTCTCTAACAGCTGCTAGTTCAAGAGGAAACTGAACACCTGCAGGAGGTAAGGGCTTGTGCATTCGAACTGAAGAGAGAGTAACTGGTTTTGGTATTGTGACAAGAGCTAAAGATTTTGAAGATGTTTGAGATGGTGAAGTGTCATCATCTTTGAGAATTAGCCTCCTCCTCTTTGTTTGAGGAGGGGCTGATGATGTTTTGGATGGAACAGTGGTGGTGGATGAAGTGGCAGTGATTTGTGATTGACAAACAGTTGTTGAAACAACTGGTGTTCCAACCACTGTTGTCTTTACAGCAGATGTTGTAACAACTGTTGTCTTCTGCCTTTTGGCAGGAGGTGATTTTGTCTTTGGTGGTGATGGTGATAAGGCAGTGGATGTAGTGTGTGTTGAAGTGGTGTGTGTTGAAGTGGGAGCAGATGTTGAAACCACTGAAGTACCAACAGTAGTGGGTACAACAGGAGTTACAACAGCTGTTTTAGGTGGTGGTTTTTGAACAGACTTTGAACGTCTGGTTGGAATGGATTTCGGTAGCCTTACTATTTTAGTAGGCTTCTTCTTTTCATCAACAAGATTTTCATCATCTTTTGACCCTGAAGTACCCTGATCCGGATAATCCACCCTGGCTTTCCTTTTGGCCTCTCTATCCCTTTTTACACTTGCAACTGCTTCTGCCAGTGCATTTGTGGTCACATCAATTTTCTTGCTTCCATCTGGCAGAGGGATCTGTTTAGTCCTGTTTGCATTTTCTGGTGCAATGTAGAGACCATCCTCTATTCCCTTCTTTTTCCACTCCTGAATTTTCTCCCCCTTTTTGGCATTATCTGGGGGAAGTTGATCAATGAAGAGAACTGTTGGAGGAGCAGTGCCAGTGGTGTGCAGGATCTGAGTTTTGAGAGCCTTTAGATCAGCCTGAGTGTTCTTGAACCTTGACTCCATTGCATTTCTCAGCTGTTGAACATGTTTTTCATGTTTCTGATCTGCTATTTGTGCTTGATGGTGGAGAAAAGGTTGAAATAGATTCCAGAGCTCATTTGTAGCTGGTGCCTGTTGTGGAGCAGGTGCTTAAGGTGGAACAGCAGTGGATTGCATCTTTTGAGTTTTCAACACCTGCTGTAGCATGTTTTTAAGATCTGCAACAGATGTATCCAACTTTTCAATTCGTACCGTCAAATCCTGATATTTTAAATCATCACCCAATTTAATGGGATCATCTGATTTCCCACTAACAGTGGTTTTATCAATGGTAGAGGTAGGGAGTATACTCCAAACATTAACCACTGAAGCCCTTTTTTCTTGGTACTGGGGTCTTCTCCCTTCAACACTTGACAACCTTTTGATGTTGCCAGTAGGATAAATAAATCCACTGGTGGTTGGCAGAGGTGCTATAAAAGGAATTGCCTCCAAGGAAGTCTTATTGATGTAACCACTGTCCAACTGTAAACCAGTGGGTTCAACAGTTGTAGTGGCTACTTCACTTGGATTACCACCAAGAGTTACTTGTAACTCAAGGGGTGTAACCTCCTCAGGTTGTGTTGGTGGGTTAGCAAGGAATGATACATCAGGCTCAGTCAGTTGTTGAGGTATATTCTCATTAACAGGTGATTGAGAAGGACTGAGTAATGCCTGGTTCAAATCTATTGCATCCAACAAAAGTTGTGTTTTTGGTGGAATTGTGGATGTGAGGTGGGGTGTAGAAAAAGGATTTGCCTCGGGCATTGGGCTGTGGATGATGGAAACGAGTGTTTCCAGAGCATCATAATGTGGTGGCCCTATGTGAACAACCTGTTCTTTTTGTGAAGAAGCAGGAGGAGTTTTGGTTATGGGTTGAGATATTTGTACCAACTGCTGTGAGGAAGTGGCAGCAATGGTTTCTTGTGACATTTATGTTGTCACAGGCAATAGCTCTGGTATCTCATCCTCCAGAGTTGCCGTTTTGATTGGTTTGGGGGGTTTTTGATTTTTCTTTTTGTTTGGCTTTTTGGGATTTGTAGGTGTGGGTTTCAAAACAGTTGGTCTGCTGCTTTGATCACCTTGAGCAGTGGGCTCAGCAGCAGATACCTGAGGAGCAGTGGTAGCTGCTAAATTCTGCTCAGGCTCCTCTGCTTGTGTTTTGCAAGATGCTAACATTCTTGAAAAAGTTTCAGTTGTTAAGCTGTTTATTTGAGTAGACTCACCTTGATTTATTGCAGCTAAATCATTCTTACTGAATTTCTTTTCAAAATAGTAACTTAAAAACCTTGGAAACAGTAAGAATGACTTTGTTTCAACATTATTAACCAAATCTTTAAAGATTTCCCGAGAGTAGTTAAAATTTTCTTCTTGAAGAATTGCATACCCCAGATTTTGAATCTTTAAAGGGATTTCATTGAAAGAAGTGGTCTTGTTTGAAACACATAGTAGGAGGGTATGAAATAAAAATCTGGTTGCAGAAGGAAAATAAACTTTTTGTAAGGTAAGTTTCTTCATCATTGTGGCTTCATACCCTCTTTCAATGAAGTCAGTTTGTAACTCGTTTTTAGTGAAAGAAGTTTTACCTTTCTGATCATCGAGTTGAAAGACCTCTGAAATGGATTGTGGCGTGATTTGGATAGCTTTACCCTTTATAGAAGAGTGTATGGTGGTTTCAGTGTCTCCTTGTTTTTCAAGGGTTGCATTCTTCCAGAACTCCCTTTGGGTCTCCAAATAGATTGATGCATTGGCGGTGAACAAAGTTTTGTACTTTGATTTTGCCATGATGTTAATGATGGAATCAAAGACATCAGTGGTTCCTGGTTTTGTGAAAAGACCCAGGAGATTGTGAGATGATTTATATGGGATTTCAGTGGAGATTGCCTTTTGAGAGGCTGTTTTTGATGATGACTTGGATGTGGGTTTTGCAGATGGCTTCGATTTTGTCATTTTTGAATAGAATGATCGAAGAATTTTGTGGAAGATGAGATGAAAAACTGCTTAGAGAAGAGAATTTTTAAGAATTCAATTCGACAGTAAAACCCTGTTTTGGTGGTGAGTGGGGGATTTTTATAGGGAAGAAAGTGAATGCTGACGTGGCAGCCGTTACAAAAGGTCTGACCACTATTTACTGCCCACATGACAACCCCTGGTGAAAGTGAAGGACAGTACTTTGATGAAAGTGAGAGATGAAGGCAGTGGTAAGGAAGCAGTGGATGATTTTCACTATCAGTGGATAGCATATCAGTGGATAAGACACTGCTTTTGAACAACAGAGATTATCAAAGGAATGAGAGAACAAGGGTTGACTCTCAGCAGTGGACAGACTTTTGAAGTAGAGCAGACTTTTGAACAATCAGTGGTTATGGCAGACTTTTTTAAGGATTTTAATGAAAATTTCATTTTTAGCTATTTTTAAGGATGGATTTTTGATTTTCTGAAAACATTTTGTTGCTTTTATTCAAAGAAAAACAAGATGTTGCTTGTTATTCCATGTTTAGCATCCCAATCCTAGAGACCAAGCTTTCAAAAGTGGCTGTATCAAGTGCTTTTGTGAGCACATCTGCCAGCTGGTCTTTAGTTGGGACATGATGCAGAGAAATCAAACCTTTTTCATAGCAATCCCTCACAAAGTGATGTCTGATGTCGATGTGTTTGGTGGTAGAGTGGGAAACTGGATTTTTGATGATATTTTCTGCTGCCTGGCTGTCCAACATGAGTGGTGTTTTTAAGGCAGTGATACCAAAATCCAGTAACTGATTTTGAAGCCACAAGAGTTGGGCTGTACAGCTTGCAGCAGCAATGTATTCAGCCTCAGCAGTGGATGTTGAAACTGCTGCTTGCTTTTTGCTTTGCCAAGAAACTAAGCAATCACCTAGAAACTGGCACCCTCCTGAAGTGGACTTCCTTGTGGTGTGACATCCAGCAAAGTCACTGTCTGAAAAACCTGAAAGCTTGATATTCCCATTAGCTGGATACCAGATACCAAGTGTGGGAGCACCTTTTATGTATCTGAAGATCCTTTTTACAGCAATGAGATTTGATTTTCTGGGAGCTGATTGACTTCTTGCACAGACACATGTTGCAAACATGATGTCTGGTCTAGATGCAGTTAGGTACAATAAAGACACAATCATGCTTTTATAGAGTGTTTGGTCAATCAGCTCATCCTTTTCATCAGACATGACCAGCTTATTTGTTGCCATGGGTGTGCTGCATGGTTTACAATCATTCATATCAAATTTGGTCAAAAGTTCTTTAGCATATTTGCTTTGATGAATGAAAGTTCCATTTTGCATTTGCTGTACTTGGAGACCAAGAAAGCATTACAGCTCACCCATTGCACTCATTTCAAACTCAGCTGTCATGAGTTCTCTAAACTCTTCACACATTTTGTTACATGTGCTTCCAAAAATAATGTCATCCACATAAATTTGGACAATCATTAAATCCTTCCCTCTCCATTTAAGAAACAGTGTTTTATCAATGGTACCTCTTTTGAAACCATTTGAGAGTAGGAAGTTGGAAAGAGTTTCATACCAGGCCCTTGGTGCTTGTTTCAGGCCATACAAGGCTTTGTTTAGCCTGTAGACATGATCAGGATAAAATGGATCCTCAAAACCTGGAGGTTGACATACATACACCTCTTCTTGAATTGTACCATAGAGAAAAGCACTTTTGATATCCATTTGAAACACCTTCATGTTGTGGTTGATAGTAAAGGCCAGGAACAGTCTAATGGTTTCCAATCTTGCAACAGGGGCGAATGTTTCATCATAATCAATCCCCTCTTCCTGTCTGTAACCTTGAACAACAAGCCTGGCTTTATTCTTGACAACAATGCCCCTTTCATCAGTTTTGTTCTTGAAGACCCACTTTGTGCCAATGGGACTAACCTCTTCTGGCAGTGGTACAAGCTCCCATACTTGTTGTCTTTTAAACTGTTGGAGCTCCTCTTGCATGGCTTCTACCCAGCTGTTGTCTTTCAGTGCCTCTTGGTACTTGACTGGCTGATGGAGTGATAGAAAACCAGCAAAAAGACAAATGTTTTGGGTTTGGCTTCTTGTGAGCACCCCTTCATTGATGTTGCCAATGATTTGATCAGGTGGATGAGATCTCAAGAAGATTAAATCTCCTTGGTATGGTATGATGGCATTTGTTGGTGAAGGCTGCAAATGTGTATCATCTGAGCTAACCGCTGCTGGTGACTTTGATGACCCAGCAGTGGCTTCAAAAGGTGGTGGAATAGGAGGTAATGAAGTGGACAGCTGCTGACTTTTATCCACTGTTTGAGGACTTTTGTCAGCAGAGTTTGAGGATGTGGAAGCAGTGGTGGATGGACTACTTTGGTCAACAACTGTTGAGGTAGCAGTGGTTGAGCTTTGACAACTGTTTTGAACAGCTGGTGCTTTTCCCGTTGTGGCAGACCTTTGAGGGATGATGATTTCATACCCATAGTCTGGTGTTGTATCCTCTGATGGACCTGCACTGTTAGTCTTGACAGCAGTATTTTCAAAAGTAATTTTTTCTAGATCAAACAGATCTGCTGGATTTGCTGGGATTTTCATTGATGAAAGTTCATTGAACTTTACATTCAAAGTCTCCTTCACTGCCTTGGTCCGTGTATTGAACACTTTGTATGCCTTGGCAGTGGTTGAGTATCCCAGATGATAACCACAATCAATTTTGGCTGCAAATTTTGAAATGGAATCTTTTAAGTTCAAAATAAAGCATGGGCAGCCAAACACCTTGAAATATGAGATCAGTGGTTTGATTTTATACAGAATTTCATAAGCAGTCTTTTTGTGCCTGGGGTTTATTAAAACTTTGTTCTGGACATAGCAAGCAGTGTTTACTGCCTCTGCCCAGAAAGTTAATGGCAAACCTGAATCTGCAAGCATAGTTTGGGCAGCCTCAATTAAAGTTCTGTTCTTTCTTTTAACAACCCCATTTTGCTCTGGTGTTCTAGGGATGCTGTACTGCCTTACAATCCCTTTCTTCACACAGAAGGCATCCAACTCCTTATTTTTAAATTTTGTGCCATTGTCACTCCTGAAGCTTTTCACTGGAAGGTCAAATTGCTTTTCAACCTGTGTCACAAAGTCTTGCAAAATGCCTGCAGTCTCATCTTTAGAGTGTAAAAAGAAAGTCCATGTAAACCTAGAAAAGTCATCAACAATAACCAAACAATATCTTTTCTTCTTGAGGCTCATGACTTGAACTGGGCCAAACAAATCCATGTGTAGCATTTGCAAACACTGGGTTGTTTTGGACTCTTCAATGGACTTGTAAGAACTTTTATGTTGTTTTCCTTTTAAACAGGAAATGCAATGTTCAGGACATGAAAACAATTTTTGTGGTAGGCCTCTCACCAGTCCATTTTTGGAAATTTCAGTGATTGTCTTAAGATTTGTGTGCCCCAGCCTTCTGTGCCAAAGTTCTGTCTCTTTGTTAGAGGCAGCTGAGAACAGACAGGCATCAGCTCTGGGACACTCTTTTGACATATCAACAACATAAACATTGCCACTTCTTTGAGCAACAAGTTTAGTTTGACCAGTTTTGATTATTGCTTCAATCTTTTTGACCATTTCTGGTCCACCAATCCTACAACAATCTTTTGTGAAGAATGACCCAAACCCTTTGTCACTCATTTGTGATACACTCAGAAGGTTGAATTTTAGATTGTCTATTAGATTGACATTTTCAAATTTTACATTTCTAGATTGCACTGTACCAGACCCCAGAACTTTCCCTTTACTATTATTCCCAAAGGATATATCACCCCCTCCATGGATTTTAAAGTCTTTGAGGAGGGCTTTACATCCTGTCATGTGCCTGGAGCCTCCAGTATCTACATACCAAAGACTATCAAAGCATGCAGAAGCTCCCTACACATGAAGTAAAAGGATTAGTTCATTAAGGGCTCCAAAGCCAACAGGGCTTTGGATGGGGTTTCAACAGTGTCTGGTATGGATGCAGAGTGATGGACAGTGGTTAGGTCAAGGGTTTGGACAGTTTTAGTACTGTTTCTTGCTAACCACTATTGAGGGTCTTGACCAATCACCTGCTGATAACCAAAAGGATGCCTATTCACTTTAGGTTTAGAGGGCCTTTTGTAGGCCTCATAAACGTGTGGAATCCTTTGGTAGGACTGTTTTTCCTTGCCTTTTCTGAACTGATTGGCAGGGGGTGCATTAGTAACCTGAACATCTCTTTTGACAGATGTTTGGTTCAGCTGTTTTGTGACAGTTGTTTGAACTGGTACAAACAATGGTTGTTTCTTGGTGAATTTGACAGATGATGATGATGATGATGGACTCAAGGATGTTTTAGCAATGTACTCATTCTTTCTCACATCAAAGTTTTTGAGATACACACATGCTTGAGTTTTGTGGTTTGTTTTACCACAAACAATGCAACTTTCAGCTGAAACAATGACACTTGTTCTGTTTATATCATAAGCTTTTAAGTGGAAACATTCTTTTGTTAGATGATTCCTTTTCTCACAGAATTCACAAAACAAGTTATCAATTTTTTCTCTCTTCTTTCTCTTTTCAGACTCCTTTGCAGCAGAGGTTTTAACCACTGCTGGGATGTCCTTGAGAGGTATGACTTTAGCTTTTGGAGCTTTAACACCATCAGTTGATGTAAAGTCCATTGGCTTGAAATTTTCAAAAATATCACACTCATCAGACCATTTTGGTTTAAACTGATGATCTTCAAGCTCCTCAAAAGTAGAGGATCCCATTGGTCTGTCAAGTGTGATTTTGTTACCAAGTTTGTCAGTGATTTTCACTTCTTGGCCATTTTTATTTGTGGGGATGAACTCATTGAGTACATCAGTGGTTGGAACAGATTTTCCAAAAGCAGTGTTTTCATCATCATGTTTTCTATAACCAACCCCAAATTTCACATTGCTTTTTATCTATTTTTCAAGCATAACCTCATACCCTTTGCATGATTCCACCCATCTCTCACATGTGATCTGGGTGGACTCTAACTCCTTTTTGCAAACTTGGTATTTTTCTACCAAAGTTTGGAGTTGGGTTTTGGTTATGCTCTGCTCTTCTTTCATGCTGCTAATCTCTTTGTCTTTTTCAGCCAATTTGTTTTTAAGTTCTTTTAGAGATCTTTCAAATTTGACTTCATCAGTTAAGATTTTATCCCGAAGGTTTTCGTTCACCTCTTTGATGTTAGCAAAAGCAATAATGCAATTGTCAGAACACGGTTTTTCAAGAACTTGAGGTGATACCTTGGCAGCAGCCATCATTGCACAATCACATTGAGGATTTTCTTCATCTTCAGCTCTTTCTTCTTTCTCACCTGCTTTTTCTTCTTTCTTTTCTTCCTTGTTCTCTTCGACCATGGGTCTGTCAGTGGTTCAATCAGGGTACCTGAACTTTCTCCCAACAGTAGTTCTCCAGCCACAGCAGTAACCACTGCTTCAGTCACCTCATCCACTGTTTCACTACTCAGCTGTTCCTCTTCAGTTTCAACCCCCTCCTGTATTGACTCTAATGCCATCAAACAAAATTCATTATGAGAAGAATCATTGGAAGCATAGAGTGCAAAATTTTCATCACTAAGGTCTTCAGGCATACTGCTCCAATCAACAAACCCTTGAGTAAAAAAACTTTGTTGATCTGGTTGTACTGCTGCTGGAGTAGTGGTTTGAGGTGCAGGTTGCACTTGTGCCTGAGGGACAGGGGTTTGAACATATTGGATCTGTGGAACAGTAGTTTGGACATAGTGCACTGGCACAGGGGCAGCAGCATAGTGAGCAGTGTTCACTTGAGCTGCTGGGGCAGATTGGGCATAGTGCACAGTGCCTTGATTTTGAGGTCTAGGATTTGAGCTAGGATGAGTGATTATGGGACCAGTAGTTTGACTCCTACACTCCCTAGCGAAGTGTCCCAACCTATTACACTTGTAGCACTTGATTTTCGATTTATCCAACCCAACCCTTAGATTCCCATGCAAACCTGGGAATTTTCGCCCTGTTCTTCTGTAAAATTTGCTAGTTCTAACACTTAGCAAGGCCAGTTGGTGCAGAATGTCCATTTCCTCTAAGTCAGTGGGATCAAAATGTTGTAAATCATTGAGTTCAAAGCTTAGATTGTCTGAAATCTGGTTTTCGTTTGCAGTGAATGCAAAACTTGCAGTGTGAGGATCAGGGTTGTTAAAATTTGCACCAGCAGTTATGTCAATGAAGTGATCATAACCCTGATCCTTAGCACTACTCCCAGATTCTTCTTGACCCAAAAGAGCAGTATTACCGAATGTATAGTCATCAACGGTTTTTCCTGACTCTTGTAACTTCTGATGTGTGTAAAATGCAACATATAAATTACATCAATTAAGGCATAAAACTAACCCTTTTTAAGTACTAATGTTGGAAAAAGAGTGTTTTTGTCTTCCTTTTGTATTTTCAGGATGAAATGAGCTTAAATTCACAAAAGAAGCAAAAAGACAACTAATTCTAGCATAAATACAAGAAAAGGAATAAAAGTAGACTGCCCGAACCCTCAACGGCATCCTCCAAAGCAAAGAAGAGAAAACAGAAGCCTGAACACGCCCCGTGCTCAGCCAGCACGGGGCCGTGCCCAAGAAGCAGCAGAAAAGACAAACTTGTAGAAGCTTCTATTGCCCACCACGGGGCCGTGTCCAGTGAGCACGGGGGCGTGGTGAAAGTACAGCAGGCGCATTAATTGTAATTGCGAATTACAATTAATGAGGAGAGAGAGTGTCAGACGGGCACGGGGGCGTGTCCAGCGGACACGGGGCCGTGCCCAGCCTTCTGTTCAGCCTATAAATAGGAGTGCTTGGTTTCATTCCATCTCATCCCTTGGCACACCACCATTCTCACACTTCATCCACCACCCACCACCACCATAACACCATCATCCACCACCATCATCCATTGTCCATCGTAGAGTGTGTGAGTCGTCTCGGGATCCAAGATTGATAGTAAGAGTTCTTGACAATCAAGGCCATGTTTGCCTAAGTCTCTTACATCACTTGGTGAAGACAAGTGTTTAGTATAATACTTTTTTATTTTTAATCTTTTGCACTTTTTATTTGGTTTTGTATTAATGACTTTAATAACTAGTTGCTTATGTTGAAGGTGATCTTTCCTTATCGTTTGTCCGTGGTGTCTTGGCATTATTTTACTGTCTATATAAAATAAAAGATTTTCACCATTCATATCTCCACGGTCTATATGGAGGTATGTTGGCTACCTGGTCGGGGGTTAAGGGAACGGTTTGGTAAGGGTCTTGCCCTTGTTCAGCGTTTAGAGGTCCTGCTTGGGACCTGGGTCAAATTTAGTAGGATCTCCTTCAATGCCCATGGGTATTGGATGGCGGGGATCCAAACTCTTTGACCCCCTCATAAGTTAACTGCTATTAATACTATAACCCGGCTATTTAGGACTGTATCCCTGCTGACTCAGACTACTTAGCCGAGGGTAACGTCACCGCCAAAAGCGGGGCCTACCATAATTTGCATTAATAACTTAATTCATTATCTTCCAATAATCCAACCCTTTAAGATTGTATCCTTGCTGACTCAAACTACTGGGTTGAGGGTAACGTCGCCTTCAAAAGAGGGGCCTACTACAATAACTAAGATAATCTCTTAAACAAGTGCAAAAGTGCGAAAATAATCAAAGGTTATACTAATACACGAGTCGGATCCAAGTGATTCATCTTGTCTATCTGTCTTTATTTTTATTTTATTTTTCAGCATTTAGTTAGTTTTTATTTTCTTAGTTTAAAAACATTTTTCTCACTTTTTGATTTGATTAGACGTTGAGGATAAACCGGTATTAAAAGCTCTTGTGTCCTTGGACGACCTCGGTATCTTACCAACACTATACTACGTCCACGATGGGTGCACTTGCCCATATGTGTGTTTAGTGTTAGTGAATATCGTGTTTTATAAATTTAAAACTTGGCTAAAGGTGTAAAAAGGGCTTAATTATATATTAAAAATATATTACACTACACACGCATCAACTTCCTTTTCTGGTTCAACTCCCTTTCGTAGGTCAGGAGTCGACCGTGGAGTTGGGTCAAGGTCAGATCCTTGAACTCAGGTGAATTTCGGGTGACAAAAGCTATGGTGTCCCATTTTTCTGGCAGTGACCTGAGGAACCTGCTATTTTGAGTTGAGTTTGTAAAAGTGGTATTAACAAGCCTCAGTTCACTGATGAGACAACTGAAACGCTCAAATTGTTGCGTCAATGATTCACCTTTAACATGACAAAATGTTTCATACTGTTGGTTCAGGATTTCCCTATTGTTTTCTATGACTTCTTCGGTTCCCCCAAACTGTTCCTTAAGCGCGTCCCATAACTCTTTGGCACTGTTACAGTGTAACAGTCCAGCATGTATTTCATTGGGCAGCGCTGATGCTATGATGCTAAACGCTTTAGCATCTAGTTCGATATTTTGAAAGTCGGTTTCGGTATAGTTTTCAACTGGTTTTGGAACGAACTTTTTAGCATTTTCAGCGCTTGGCACTGTGGGAACATGGGGACCAAAGACGACAGACCTCCAACAACCTGTGCTTTGTTGAGCGAGGATGTGACCCATCCTCCTCTGCCAGATGTTGTACTTATTTCTTTTTAGCATAGGTGGTTTAAAAAGCGAGCCGATGTTATTTTTGTCATCCTGAGATTGTGACGTCATTCTTGTTGTTTTACAGACACTGAGAAATCAACTTTAATGGTGATTAATCCTTGCTCTGTTTTTCAACAAACGAACAAACGATCAGTATCAACTGTTATGAGCTGAACTATTTACGTCAAAATGATTGTTAAATCAAATTTGACTGTCCAAGCTCTGATACCAATTGTTGGATCTGAGTTTGTTTCTGATTGTATTTTGTGTTTGTAATTAAAGTGAAAATGGATGAGTGTGCAGCGGAATTATGATGAAAACAAACTTTGCATACAATCAAACGAGAGTAATACTTTGATCAAACATCTTTACACAATGAATCGGAAGATTGAATTTATTTCAATAACGATTACAATGATTGATGAATGAATGCAAACTCCCCCTCAGCCAGAGCTCAGTTGTTTATTCGTGCAAAGAAGACAATGATGCAAAAGAGCTAATAGAACAGTACAAAGTACTGATCTATTTATAGGCACTTGCAAACTACTGAGCATATTAGCTGACGTCACCATGAAATTGACATCTAACCTCCTAACAAACTCTAACCTCTGATCTATACAAACATTGCCATGTTAACTACTGCTATTACATTACATTACAAAACAGACTATTGATCAGCTGCTGCAACCTTCCACTGCTGTGAACCCAGCAGCACTTGTCCGGATCAGCAGAGCTTGACTCAAAGCAGTAGATTGAATCAGCAGGGCTTTAGTCTTTCATCAGGTCTTTACTTGAGCAGCAGTTTGTAGGTCAGCATTTAGCAAGATCAGCAGATAGGAGGTCAGCAGATGTTGAAATCACTTTCAAGGGGAGAGATTTGTATGTAAACATCTGCTTATTCTGGATCCACTACTCTGATCCAGTTTTGGCTTTAATTATCTGTTCCTCTTATAGGGTTCAATCCCAACAACTTCTCTGCACACAAACAACTTATCACAAAACCAGAAACAAATGCCATATTTCCTAGAAACCATTCACTTTAAAAACGCCAAAAAAATACTTAAAAAAGCCACAGATGCAGAACCTCGATTCTGCTATATTGAGTATTGATCTGACATGTAGTATAACATGTGTTAGGCCCCCGATAGAATGATATATAACGTGTGTTAACCTTTGTTAATTTAAAAAAAACAAGAAATATCTATTTTATTTTTACTGATGTTTAAAATATCCGATAATGTGGATACCGAGCGTAACACTTGTACAAGTATTACATGTACAAGTTAGTATGTAACGTGTAATATTAAACGAGCCATTTATGGTAACACATGTACCGGTAATTTTGGAATATATAATATGAAACGGGTCATTTGTTGTGCACATTTTGGAATATATAACATGTGTTAAGCCTCTGTTATAATCTTTTTGTAAGTTTAACTTTAGGGCCTTAACACTGATGTACATGTAGTTACATTTGTGTTAAGAAGTTTAACTTTAGGGCCTTAACACTGATGTACTTGTTTTGTTCATGGGTGAATGGATGTCTATGCTCAAAATAAAGATGGTTATCAAGACGCAAAGCGTAGCTAGATTTTTTAACCTTTATGATAGTTTTTGGATCATCTTTATATATTTAAGTTTGTATAAACATTTTTGTTACCTTTAAATATGATTGTAATACATGCAATTACTAACAACCCATGATGACAAGTGACTTTTGTTTTGATTAACATTTGTAAATGTTGGTCACTTCATTCCTTTGGTACACATGTGTTACATACGTTAAAAAGGCAACGTTACATATGTAACAATGGTCGTTACATATGTAACAATGGTTGTTATATATGTAATATATTTAATGAAAAATAATAAACTACTATTAAACGTATGAGCTATTGAATATCACCCTGTATGCAAGATATATTACCCCGAAGTGTAACACATGTTACAAAATATAAGACAAAGTAGATCATGCCCTACATTCAACAATGTAACACTTCTTACCCCGAAGTGTAACACATGTTACAACAGTATATGCACATCATAGTGTTACGATCACTATATGCACATCATAGTGTTTTGCAAACCATTTTCATATACATTAATACAACTCGGGTTACAACAAGATTACAATATTAACTAAGCCCACCATTAAACCCATCGCCTCCGTCGACTGTTTTCACCGTTATCACATGTTAAGAACTACATGTTCCAAGTAATATCTATGTTAACACACGTTATATATCTTTCTAACAGGGGCTTAACACATGTTATACATGAACACATATCAGGTTACATCATGGTGTTCTATTACAGCATTACCACTAACACATGTTATAAATGAACAAAGAGTTATTTCCCAAAAAATGTGACTTATTCAATATCTTTTTTTAACACATGTCCCCGCATTAACGTCGCCTACATCCATCCAGCTTGTCAATTGAATATCTTTATGGGTCTGTTTCTGTAAATCAACACACGTTATATATCATTCTAACAGGGCTTAACACATGTTGTGGGTCTGTTTCTGTATTATAACACACAAAAACAGTTACTATTCAGATCAAAAGCCCAAAACAAAGCAACCTAACCAACAAAAACAGTTACTATTCAGATTAAAATCCCCAAACAAGCAACCAAACCAACAAAAAAACAATTGCTATTAAGATCAAAAGCCCAAAACAAAGCAACCAAACCAAACACAATTTTTTAACATAAAAATGATTTTAACACAAAAATAATTAATCCATGGATCAAAATCAACAAGTTTGAAACCAAAACAAGTAATCCATGGATCAAAATTAAAATTTATAAACACCATTATTGGTTGTTGGAGACATAAATCAACACAGAAGAATGAAAACCAAACTAAAATCAATAGCATTGAAATATTATTACCTATAAACGTCCTTTCTTTTGAAACAAAAATCAATGGTATTGAAAATTAAAAATCTTTTGGCACCATTCTTAATTTTGGAAAAAATAAAACCAATTGTGAAGAACGAAAATCAAAGTAAATGGCAATTAATTATCAAAACCAACTTATTATTGAAAGGAAACTAAAACCAAAATGAAAATATTTTGACAGCATCTTGATTCTTTGATTTCTTTTATGAAAATAACATCAACGGCATAATCGTTGTACAAACCTGAAACATTTTCTTCATTGTCGTTGTCAAACTCGATGCAAAACTCTGGTAACATTAATTCAAGCATTGTTGGTGGAGGCTCCATGGTACATTAATGGTGGATCTCGTACTAAAGATCTTGTTTAAGAAGATGAAGAGGATTTGAAAAATTTCCCTTTTAAAATAAATAAGCTAAAAGAAATGGTGGTTGTACAATGATGTGAGATGCATTAATTAGAGTTGTCAAATCAAATGGGGATAAGATCTTTTGGGTTGGGAGGTTAAATGTAAAGTTACAATTATACCCTCAAAAGCAAAAAGTATAGTCAAGTTGTCTGTGTATACGTGGGTGATTGTAGGCCTTGTGATGGATTTCCAAAGTTTTCTCAAAATAGAGGGTTTTCTCCCTAGCATTATCATATATATATATATAGGACAATGCTAGACAGAAAACCCTCATTTAGGTAAAAAACTCTGGAAACCCAAATCTCCCCCCATTTTTACCCAACCTCCCGACATTTTTTTTTTTTTGAAAAAAATTACACATGTAATATACATGTTTTAGAGTGTTTTGGGCCAAAAAAAACAAAAAAGCGCCGAAGGGATTTTTTTTTTTAAAAATAAACAAATTTCAGTGCCTAACATGTGTTAGGCAAAAAAGACAGAAATTTTTTAAAATTGCTGAATTTTTTTTTTTTTTAAATTATCCCTTCGGCGCTTTTTTTTGATTTTTTTGGCCCAAAAGTCTTAAAAACATGTATATTACATGTGTTATTTTTTTCAAAAAAAAATGTCGGGAGCTTGGGTTTTCTAGGGTTTTTTATATAGATAGGGTTTTCTATATAGCCCAACCCTATATATATATATATATATATATATAGAAAAAGTGTATCGTACAAAATGCCTTAACGTACGTTGCGTACGCGATGGCAAAATTGCATGTTGTAGTAAACAATTTCGCATGTATTATATCAGAAATCGCATGTTGAAGCAAAAACTCGCACGTTGAAAAACAATCTCGTACGCAGCGTACGTTAAGCCATATTGTACAATAACCGGCCTCTATATATATATATATATATATATATATATATATATATATATATATATATATATATAGTGTGTGTATTAAAGAGGTGTAAAAATGAAAAATAAAATAAAAATGGAAATTTACCTTTTTATTTTACCCCTCATTTAACAGTTAAAGTTAACTATCGTTAACTCTTTGGATTAAAATAGTTGTTTCATGAATATCAGGGACGAAAATGGTATAGATTTAAAATTTGGCATGAACCGGCGTAATTAAAGAAACCACAAAAACGAAAATGACAGTTAACTCTGAACAGTGAAATCTTAATATGATAATAATATATGCACTACTAGTGAAAAGGGCAGTAGGGGTGGTTCCGTGATGGACAACCATCACGAGTGATGACTAAAAGCACACCGCCGCCACCTTCAAAATTAACGCGTGGAATTAACAACGCGCTGAACTCTTCACGCGTTGAACTTCATCGAATTTGGACCGTTTGCATTTTATGACCGTTATAAAACGGTAAGTTTAATAAAAAAAAACTTTAACCCTTTATGTATACTTCAAATATTTTAACCATTTCACCCACACCAAAACTCAAACACAAATCACACATTCTACATATTTCTCAAATGGATTTTCCTACGGATTCGACGTTTCTGATGGACAGCGATAGCAATACCCAGTCGTCTTCTAACAATGAGACACTTAAATATCGAGTGGAAAAATTGTCCAAGAGAGTTGCGATGCGCGTATGTTAGGGGTGACATCAAAAGACCAACCATCATCTTGAAGCGGTGACGTCGAATGATTTATAGTTTTGGCATTCATATTTCGTTGTTCCAGGTTCAAACAACGACATCAATGTTTTGCACACGTCGTCGTTGTTCAAAACCGTAACGGATGGTACCGCACCCTTCTGTCCATTCTATGTTAACGGACGATATTACAGACGAGGCTTTCTTCTTGTGGATGGTATCTACCCATCATGGTCTGTTTTTGTGAAAGCTCATTCATTTCCTGTCGAGGCTAAAGAAATCGTGTTCAAAAAGTTGCAAGAATCCGTGAAAAAAGATGTTGAGAGGGCTTTTGGTGTTTTAAAGGGTAGATGAGGCATACTAAGTCGACTGATTCGTGCGATGAACAAGAAATCAATACATAGCGTAGTATATGCATGTATCATATTGCACAATATGCTAATCAAAGAAGACGGACGTGCAATATCTTCGGATTGGGTGCCGAATCCTTCTACACAAATTCAAGTTCCAGAAAATATCCAACAAGAATTGCGTGATGAAGAAACCCACTTTCGGTTGAGATACGATTTAATCGAACTAGTAGGTTCTTTAGGTTTGGAGTTTCACGAGTCGGACGAGGAGTAGAGTTTCTTTATTATTATTTTTTTTTAAATTGTAGTCTAAAATATTTCTAGTATGTTTAATTGAACTAGTATGTTTTAATTTTAATGAAATTTATAATTTTAGTCTTTTATTGTTAATTTCTAATTAAAAAAAAAATAAAAAAAGTTGTGAGTGATGGAATTCCATCACTAGTGATGACCACCGCCACTAAAATAAGGTTGTGAGTGATGGAATAATGGTTGATGACATGACGGAACTTAATTGGATGTTATGAGTGATGACCACCCCCACTCCCCTAATAACCGTTTACAATTGAAAATATTAGTTTAGCATTGCTTTTTTAAAGCTGATAGAATTCAAACTTACAAGTTTTCATTCATTAGATACTTTTTGCTAACTTTACTAGTAAGACATTGATGTTATAATTCTAAATATATAAAATAATAAACTCCAGATTCATTTATTTTATTTTTTTTGTTTTAAAAGGTTTCTTCGTTAATTTTTCTATTACATAAGTAGCATTTATATTTTATGTGATATAGTTTTTTAATATCAGTTTTTTTTTTTTTTGAACGATAAATTTGGATCACTAACGAACCACTGGAGTATTATCGTGTCACCAACGGTACCACCCGATCATATCCATCTCCACTAGGCATAATGTCTATATACCAATTCAGGAGGAAACCCAATAAATATGGGAAAACCCCCTTATGAGAATCGAACCCAAGTCATTTGGTCGATTTAAATGTTTTATTGATGAATTGGATATTTGGATTATATAACACATTGGGTTTCAAAGGTAAAAAAGGTACATGAAGTAGTTGAATAAGGGGTCATAAAGACATAAACCAAACTAAATTGTTTAACATTAAAACCCATGGGGATTGAAACCAAATCGTTATTATAATAAAATAAAGCAGCCAAGTCCTTTGTGCATGAGACATTGAATGCATATATCAAGACCATAAGCACACGTGCAAGTGACCCCAAAGTCACGTGCGCCCTTGAGATTTGTACATCTTAAATCTGAAATACATCTTTTCCCTTTTGTGTTTCCCCTTGACCTTGTTTCCAACAACTGCTGTTTTTTTATCCTAAACAAAAACAAGGAAACAAAAACATGTTTGTCTCCTGGACTAACTCAATGGGAAAAGAGATTCACTTTCACACTTTGATGAACACACTTAGAGTTGAATTTGATTTCTTGAATTGAACACACTTAGAGTTGAATTTGATTTCTTGAATTGAAGATGAACACTAATTTTGAGACACTTTAGCCTTTTTTTACACCAATAACAAATTAATGAGGTGGGTGTAAATGTCAAGAAATTAATTTTAAGATTCAAAAGTAGTAAATGCATGGAAACCATATTTCTTGGTGAACAATCATCTATTTATGGGATATAAGTCATGCAAGGTTTGAGCCATATATGTTGCTTGACTGTTTGAGGCACCAATATGCATTTGTTAGCTTTAATACCACATTAGGTGTGACATTTAAAGCATACCAAGTAGGGTAAGTTACTATTTGCTATATTATATAATTATCGATTCATCAATCTGGGGCTATCTCACTTGGTAGAGACTTATGTCTCTTAGAGTGGAGAACCTATGTTCAAATCTAGGCAAGAGTGTAATTTAGATTTATTGATGTAATTTATAGTAGGAGTAACAGTTTCTTTCAAAAAAATATATAATTATCGATTCAAAAAATACTATTGACCGTATTTCGTCCAAATAGTCTATAAGACATAGTTACAGGGTTCATCTATGTGAATCGGAAAAACATTTAGCGCTCAGGTTTTCTTGCTAATAAGTTTGAACATAAATAAAAATGAACTTCATAGTTTACTCAAGACATGGCCAACTTTGTCATGGTTTCAATTATACTACATAGATTCTATTTCTATTGAAAATCAAATTCATGAAATTAAGTGAGAATCTAAAAATAAGATATCCATCTAGATTATGGGTGTTCATAAACAGTTGGAACTGATCAGATTTTTTTAAATAAGTTGGGTATTGAAAGATCTATACAATTCGGTTTACATTTCAATTTTGATGGTTTAAGGCCCAGCCAATGGTTTGAAACTAACCTTTTATATTTGTTTGTTTATCATTTTTAAATATTAATATAAACTAGTGATTCTGGAAGGAAAAATTGGTTCAAATTTCCAAACCGGTAAAACAAGCTAATTTCATATTACTTGTTACATTTAATTTTCGAAACCAGTAATATTAACTGTGAACCGTTATATAAATTGCATGTATGAGTCCCAGATTATGAAGAATAGACTGAATGCATTAGTGATTAGTCCAACTTAGCCCAAAAGCCAGCCATAAAAGAATGACCCAATATACTTTGACTCAATTGTTAGTTTTCTGTATATTTATATTCAAATTTGGGTGTCAACAACATTTATGATTTAAATCACACTCCTTTGTTTTAATAGCAAACTAACCTTCTTTGAATCTACTAGGTTTAACTACTAATACCTATGTCATACAAGATTTAAACCCTTCTAATCACATTCTAGTTTCTACAATCCCATATTCTAAACCCGCATAATATAAAAATATTTGAGTGTATTTTTTTTTTTTTTGTGTTTTTCTAAATTAGTCATTACACAATACTTTATATATGTGTAACCCCATCCGTGAGACTAAACGGATTACCTTTTTCACACTCCTTGGTCTAAAGGGGTAATTTCTGAAAATAATATATCATTTTCTTAAATAGGTAAACCACATGGACCAATCGCACGTGTAATTAATTCTTGATTTTATAAAAATTATAACGTTGTTGAAAAATAAGTTTGATAATCATTTTAGAGATAAAGATAAGAAAAACGTGTAGTTCGAGTTTGCGGTTGAATTGGATCGGCGAATGAAGCTTCAAATTATATAAGTACGGTTTACCTTATATTACTCATTTTCACTAAATCTAATTAACATGTAGTTATAAAATTACAAAATAATATTGTTAGGCTTCTTACTAGGCTAAATAGACTTAGGGCTGCTGGGTTACAACCCAAAACACAAACGGCCCAAATTTTCAAGCCCGGCACACAAACGACCCCAAATATTGGAATATTTTATAAAAGATGACGCGCAATTTAATTTCGAATGGAGATATAAATTTGCAAAGACAATAAACACTCTCACTAACGTATAGGCTGAACCAAAGAGATTACTACAAAGAGAGATTGGGTTGAGAGACGTGACAGGCATGCTCACGGTTTAATTTGACTTTTGATGGGATTTCTAGGTCGAACTGGTAACTATAGTTTTTAGAGAAACTAAATTAAACTGGTCTAAACCATTGAGTTTCAAATGGTTTAAGCTGGTTGTAGTATATTTTTTAACACGAAATTGTATCTCTAGATTTTCAAAGATTCAGTAAAATGATAAGCTTAGAAGAAGAAAGTACGTGTTACCTTTTAAGTAAATTTTAAAAAAGTGAATAACCAATTAAGGGTACGTAATCACTTAAATTAATAATCTATACGTGTTATAGTTAAAATTACTTATATATTACAATTGTAAGATTCATATACGTGAACTTTTTTTTTTCATTTTTATATATTTTGACAAAAATGAATAGATTAAAATATAATTTGATTGTTTTTTAAAATAATTAACTTGGCCGGTTTGGTTTATGCGGCCGCTTACAAACCATAAACCAAACCGTGAAATTGGGTTTTGAATCGTATTACTTCTAACTAGGCCAAGCATGCTGATTTAGCTCGGTTTAATAGTTCGATCGGTTTCAATGGTTGTTGAACAATAAACACTTCGTAAGGTATATGGTTGAACCAATAAAACAAGAGAGGGTGGGGGTGGGGTGGGGGGTGGGGTATTGCTAATGTCAGAATTTAGAAGAAGCGTACATACTCAGATAATAACCCAGATAATAAGAAAAATAAATTATATCACTATCGTTAAGCTTCGAGCAAGAATTGAAGAAGGGTCAAATTAAAACCCTCCAAACTATCAATTCCCAAACCCCTTTCTTTTTATCTGCCAACACCAAATCTCATTTGACCCATACTATTTTATTATAAGTTTGTGTAGTTAAAACATATACAAACTTCTAGCCATATACAAACTAAAACATATATTTGGGGTAGTTAATAATGTTGCATCAATTTAAGTATGAAATGTGTAGTAAAACTACTCATCAAATTAGGATTTGTTGAATAGAACCAAGGATTTGTTGAAAATGGTGAAATAAGTAAAGGAATAAGATCAAATTAAGAAGATGATTTTAATATAAGACAATATCTCCACATATTGACACACATATATATGATATATGCAGATAGATATCAATTATATGATGCTATCAGATTATTGAGAATATAACAAAACATGATAAATTTTCATCTTGTAGGAGTTTTTAAGAACTAAGAATGTTTAAAATGAATTTTATCCATATAAGAAATATGTTATGAGATACTATACCATACTATACTAGTGGGAAACCCGCACATTGCAGCGGAGTCGATAATATGGAACGGAATATAATCCAAACCTAAAAACGATAAAAAAATCATACATAAGTTGAGGTTTTTGCGTCTTTTGAGTACCACAAAGAACCTGATACATATGCCTGGTATTTCATGTTATATATCATGCATCTTGAAAGAAAAGTTTATAACTTTATGATGGTTATCATACCTGAAAGCTAGAAACATAAAAAAAAAAAAAAAAAGAAACACAATCCATATAGCTTAAAGTCCCATCTAAAAGTGTGTATCACTACAGAAACATGGAATAGTCATCATTACAAGACATGAATCACAAACACCTCTACAAGAATGAAAATGACTGGTTTTTAGCTGGTTCAGACTATTTAATCTAACCCATTTCTTCATTGTGAGACTCGAACCCTCTTCAAGAAGAGGGTAACACTTTTACACTCTTTGATACCGCTAGGCCAAAGGCACTTTGGCAACGAAGGCCTTACCGACTATTTTATCCCTACAGATGCATGTAAGGAAGAACATGGTCTTACAAACTTGATTCAAGCTGGCCTTTATTTAACAAAATATTAAGAACAGGAAGAACAAAACCAATTCAAGTTGTGTTTTAAACCGGTAAATAAGGATATACTTAGTTTAAAAGAAAAGGAAAAAAAAACAGGCCAGATGAGTTGAACGAGTTAAAAGTACCTAAATACAAAAAAAAGGTTATTATGAACCCATTTGATTCGTTACTCAACTCAAGTTTATATTAAAGAAAACGAAAAAAAAAGGGGGAAAATATGACCGATGCAATCAACAACATTTACAAAATATGAGAAGAATGGTAATGATTAAGAAGCAAAATTTAAGCTAGCAACACAAACTTTTACACCTAACTAAAACAAAACATGGATTAAAGAAGCAAAATTTAGGCCAGAGAACACTTTTCACACATTAGACAGCATAAAACAAGACATGTAATTTGCAATGAGAAAATAGAATTTGATAGAACCGTTTTGAATAGAATTGTTTCGACATGAACCATTTCGATGCGAACCGTTTCGACCCGTACCGTTTCGAATCGAACCGTTTAGAATTGAACCATTTCAACGCGAACCGTTTCGACACGTTTCGACGTGAACGGTTTAGACCGTACCATTTCGACGCGAACTGTTTTGGCCCGTATTGTTTCCACCCATTTCGACCCGAACCAAGGGTTGTGGGTACCGGGGTGATGGATTCCAATTCATTTGACAACCAAACACAACATAAGTTGTGGTCTTACCGTTGGTTCCAACAAGTTCGACTGTACCCTTGTCAACCTTGAGACCAAAGAGGACTCCAGCTTCCTTCATAGCATCCACGAATAACTTACCTATAAACATTTTGTTAATGTTAAATCTAAAGTAAAAAATTAAAAGCCAGTTGACACATTTAAAAGCAATGAAAGATGATCATAAAATAACAAGTTGTTTGTCCATGTAAACAAGGAATTGCTTCTCATACATTGTCAGCGATATACCGGTTGCCTCTTATTGGTATATGCGCACACTTTTTTTCTTAGCCTTTTTAAAGACAAAAAAATGGTATATAGTAAATATGTTGAATAAGATGATACAAATTCATATTTTGGGAACAAAAGGTATGTTGGCTATAGATCACTAAAAGATGTACATTGTATCAGTTGCTAAAAAAGAATAGTGCATTGCAATTTTTTTGCAGTTTGCCAAACGTCATATAATATAGTACCTGTCTTCTGGTAGAGATTTTCCTTAAAAAGAATGACTCCACTTAGGTATTGGAGAGCACCAGGAATGCAAAAAAGAAGCTCACGAAGTGCCCTCCTGTTTGACTCAACATTGATGCTAGATAGATGTTTTCCAAATGTACCAATTGACCCATCAACAGCAAGAATATTATTACCAGTTACATTAAAAACTTTATTAACTACTGTAGCAACAAATGAAGTAGCAAGTTACATTTTGTTTGGCTGAATTTCAAATGTTGCTAATGTGGAATCTATAGTGTCAAATTCTAATCAAAGCATCAAACAATATGAAATTACAATACTAACCCTTGGGTGGCCCCGCTATGGCTCCACCAATAACCGATGTTAAAACAAACGAACGAACAAACGAACACGAACAAGCTCCCGGCTTAAAAAAAATGGCATGACAAAAGGTGATATAAAAGAATAGACTTACTTCATTTGTTTAGTATGGAGAAGTCTCCCAGCAACAGAAATAGAAGCATCATGCTCTTCATTCTCATGAAGCATCTTAGCATCCGAAACCATTGGCAAATTCCTCTTCTTATAAGCAGCCACACACACTTGCACCAACCGCGTAAATGGGCTACCCGACGGATACATATTTCTATACAAGGGGTACCCAAAAACAAACGCAACAATCGATGGGACGCCGAGACTCCACCCCCACCCCCACCCGATATATTCCTGAATGACATACGAGAATTTGGACATCAAGTTTTTCAAAGCCATTCCGCCAAACAATTTCAAAACAATAAATATCACAGAAGGTAAAACTGGTTAAAATTTTCTAGAATTGAATCAACTGTCACAGAACCAAAAACCAAACACATACAATAAGAAGCATACATGAGTAATTGACCTCCCAAAAACTGAAAATGGAAGAACAAGATTCTTAAAAAGTAACAAAATGTTTCAAAATCTCAAAATATTACCAAATTCAGTCTAGTTCATTCTCTGAGCAGCCTCTTTGGCAAGAACTCTCTCTTTTGCCTTGGTCTTTGCTTGTAATTTTGATCCCATTATTCCACCACCCCACTTCTTCCTGTACTCTTCATACTTGTCATTGAAGTTTGCCTAGAACATCAAAATAACAAAAAGAATAATTTTAAATCAACCATAACTTTACAATAAAAGTTTATATAAAATCACTTGAGATGTACCTTGACAGCCTCCAAAATCCGGTTTTTATCCATATAAGAAATATGTTATGAGATACTATACCATATACAAGATAGTTATAATACATACGACAGACCATAAGACTGTGGGGTGTGGAGCGTGGATTGGGGCGGCGGAATGCCAAAAACGCTGGCTAGACCACACCGGGCTAGCGTTGGCCATGGCAATGCCCTGCTGGCGTCGGGCGGGGGGGGGGGGGGGCAGTGTGACATGGCTGGCTTTGACTGGCTGGTTCGATGTAGCCGTTTGGGGGTAGTCGTTGGGGGTGGCGGTTAGATATGGTAAATCAATTTTTTTTTAAATTACATTTTTACCTATAAATACTCATCCAAATTATATATTTTCCCATTATTCTTTAGCCATTACCCAACACAATTTTAACATTTCCCATTCTTCTTCCACCAAACCCACATCAAAAAGTCGAAAATGGTGCATTGGACCTAAGAGGAGGAAATAACACTAGTGACATCGATTGTTAACGCACAACGTACCCTATAACGCGGTCAAACCGCGTATTGGGGGCGAGCATTCCAACAATACCAACGACACGTCGGGAACACGCGTCACAACTTAAACGCGTGTCAACACAAATGGCGTGAGCTCAAACCGAGGTTGGGTCGGTTTAAAGTTTGCTTCGACCGTGTCCCTGCGAACAACTTGACCTACGACGATCGAGTGGAGATCGCGAAGATCCAGTACAGGCACGATGGGAATACAGAGTTTAAGTGGGTTCCCAACTATAATATTTACGGTACTTTGTAATTTTTTTTATTTTTTGTAGGATTTAATAGGTTGATTTTTTTATTTTTTTAGGATTTATGTCACAACCCCCGACCACACCCTGGGCGGGAGCCGTGAGCCAGATTACAGGTGGTATCGGTGTTTATTAAATTTGCAGTTAGGAAAATTTTCAGAGTTTGTAAAACACCAAACTTTTAATATTAAAATGGGATAAAACCCATATTACAATCAAATGTTTTTATAGGGATAAACCATAATTGATAAAAACACAAATTTCTTCTTTTATTTGTGTAATCATAGCCACTTTATTTAAGCCTTCAGTGCTCCATAGCAGGCTTTTATTACCTTCACAGTAAGTTACCTGAAACACGTTTGAAAACATTTTATCAGCAAAAATACTAGTGAGTTCATTCAATTTTATGAAAAGACACATTTTTATATTTTACATTATCAAGGGTGATTACATTGTTTATATCTACCAAATACTCAATTAGTATTTGTCACACGGTGGCAGTTCCGATGTGATGGTGGTCATATCACTCATTGGCTAACTTTCGTCCAACAGTGAAGATTATCAAGTAGTGTATACAAAACCCCACATACCGGCAGTAATTATAGATTACAAAAACTTAATCACTGTAAGTATAACTGAAAAACATTTAGGATTTTGCAATGCATTTGGTAAAAAGAAAGAATGACTCACTTAGTAGATTTAGGGTTTTAACTTAAAGCTTCCTGGTGCTAATCTTGAGTTCCTAATAAAAATACAATGCAACACGTGTCAGTGCAAAAACCTAACTCAAACTTTAACGATACATCACGAGATAACAAAGTTAACAAAGTATAGCCTTATACAGGCAGCACTTTGGCATCCGTTGCTGGGTTTTGGATCGATCGGACAGGGTATCGAATCAGTGATCAGAGTTAAAACACTTACAACGGGGCAAAGTTTCGCAGAATTAGGGGTATATTGTAAGAAAACAGAAATACGAGAGAGAGTGTTCGTCAAAATTCGTACGTAAATGTGCAGAAGCTTGAGTCCCACGATGCTGGATTTATAGGTCCCGTTGGACCCTCCCGCATGTCGCGATAGGCCAAGGGGACTCCCTCGCGTGTCGCCTGAGATGCCTATTTCGCCTAGACCAACTTCGTTGCCCGTATACCCCCCCCCCCCCCCCCGCGCGCGCGCGTGTCTCCTGAGAGTCCAGTTACTAGATTCTTTGTTTTTCGTACTGGTTCGCGTCGTACAAGTCCGGGGTTGCGATCAGGGGTCCTTATAAGGTGTTTTGGGTGTTGTTACATCCTCCCTGCCTTGTTTTAAATCTCGTCCTCGAGATTCACTCGAATAAGTAAGGATACTTTCGTTTCATCTCTGATTCTAGTTCCCATGTGTATTATGGTCCTCTTTTTGAGTTCCATTTTACTTTGATTAGAACTAATCTCTTGTGCTTGAGATTCTTAATCTTTATATCTTCAATTTGTAATGGCTTTTCTACAAACTTTAGTTTCTCATTTACCTCTATGTCTTGAAGAGGTACTATCAACGATTCGTCTACTAAACATTTGCCGATGCGTTTCATCATAACAATTACGGTTATTTGGAATCAATAATATGTTGATGATAGAAAAAATATAGTGAAATTAGGTTTTTATTATCATCATTTATGTTGAAATGACGGTTATTTTCTTTCGTTTTTATAAAAAGTTCTTTGAAAATATGCTGAACGCCCCTAACCCTCTATGATATTTGAAATTTATGTTGCTTCTGTATTCCATTCATGCATCGTAATTAGTTTATTATATATAATATCGATGTGTAATGATTAACGGGAAGAATGACCAACTTTTTCTCATTATTATTCATCACCCTTTTTCTTATCCAATAAGCTCAAATCATATATGTTACTAAAAATTAAACATAAGTTTTATTTTATATTATACCAGGTGCTAAAGAACTAAGAATATCATTCATTTTTTCTGATCAAAGAATCCCAAAAAACCTCTACACAAACTGTGATAAAGAAAGAGATATATATTGTGTTGTGTTCTTAACAATATTCAAGAAATCAAAAATAAAAATTAAAGGGTATTTGATTTTGTCACTGTTGGGTTAAACCCGATGTATATTATAGTCTAAGTGTTACCGGCGTACCACGTCCGTTTGATATTTTGGGTACCGGCATTAGTCAACAAATTGATAGGAGTATTTGTTTGTGAAGATTAATCTGATGACTGACCAGAATTTGTTTTCAAAACCATGATCCCGTTTCCGATTCTTAATCTTCAATTTCTTTACGATACTGACTCCATTTTGATATAGAAAAAAGTGAGATGAACAGGTCTATGTCAACTTTGGGAACCTGTGGCCGCATACAACATCTACGACTCTCCTAAAAAGAGTTTCAAACCATTTTTCATTAACCCTCATAAGTGACCCTAAGAACTTCGGCCCGATACCCTTCATATGTTTTAATTCATGGACTTCGGATCCTGAATTGGGACAGGTGGCGGCTAAGTTTGTTGATGAGTTTTTGTTTTAGGGACCCCGGACAAGGTTCTAGAATTTAAACTAAAAGGCTTCAAATACGCAATTAAGAAGTAGGCCATGAAGACAAATGAGGATGCCGAAAGGGAAGGTTTCAGAGCTCAAGTAGATTTTTTTAAGACTTGGTGGAGACAACATGAATTTGGAAGGGGTGTGATAAATACATCCAACATATGGATTAATATACCAAATTAGTCAAACTTGGTAATGATTAACCACTTTAATACATTATTTTATTCTAAAGTCAAAAGTAATAATTATGTTTTTTATATTATTTTATTTTATAATACTTTTGTTACTTTTTTATATTTTGTTATACTATTATTAGTATTAGTATTAATATCAATATTAATAAATAGATAATCAACACACTTTATTATAAACATGAAAGTGAAAAGGTTCATTATAAATAAATAAATAAATAATGAGTCTAATAAAAAAGTAAACGTGAAAACATTAAAACAATTAATCACCTAGATCGACAAAACCATTTTCACGATGGGTATATAATTCTAGACGCAACCCATGCATTGTCTCTCATCCAGCCGCAGACATACTAATGTTGCTTCATATATGTTTTACAATTAATAAAGACATTTATCTTTTTTTTTTCAAAACACCGTAGCTTTATAAATGTCATTTAGAATTGTTTTTGCTGATACGAAGCACCATAGCTTTATACATTAACCATCTTAAATTAAAAACTAAAACATTTATATGATAAACTGTTGTCTTTTAATATTTTTACACATTTCAGACCACTTTTTATTCAACTTGATTGGTTTAAAAGTTGAATAATTTATTCAAAAACATTTGTCAAATATGTATGTTATAACAAAGATTAAGAAAATCCATTACATAAAAGTTGGATTGTATAAAAATACTTTATGTTCACTTAAAAAATAATATAAAAGCTAAAAGCTAATGATTGTAATTAATAATAAAAAAATAAAATAGAAATATTAGGTAACTAATGCTTTGGGTAATTAATGTCAGCCCTTTTCTCTCTCCTACCCACCCTTCTCTCTCCGGAAAGATTGACTTTTGGGTATATATTTAGCACAACCCATTTAAAACGCAAAACAAAATAAATTGTAACTTTTAGTTCTAATGCGAATGTTTACACATACAACTTCGAGTCGCATGTGTACACAACATAGAAAAATGTTGGTGTGAGTTTCTATGGTTTTTTAGGTTTTTTGTATTTGGTGTGTTTGGGTGTGTGTGTTTGAGAGAGATGAATAAAAAAGGGATTTCTAAGGGTGTGAGTTTATATACGAAATAAGGATATTCTATTAATTCATTTCATTTCGACGAATTGGCTTTTACAACTAATCCAAGTATGCTACAAGTCTTCTTATATTTCATGTCATTATGACAAATGTCCAAAAAGGTTAATATTTATAAACTTTTAATCATGTATTATATGCTTTTTGTGTGACAAGCTTTCCATATTTGGGTCAAAAAAAAATTCTTTTGAACTTATTATAGATTTACAATTGAACACCCAGCCAGTCTACTTTAGATGATATATAAAGTATATTAGTGGCTAGGGGTGCAAACGAGACGAGCTACTTGCGAGCTACTCGAGCTCGGCTAGAAAAAAAGCTGGAACGAGCCGAGCTTAAACGAGCTCGAGCCTAAAAACAAGCTCGTTTAGTAAACGAGCCCGAGCTTCGCTTATCGAGCTCGAGCCGGCTCGCGAGCCTAAACGAGCTTTCTGTTTATATGTTTTTTATTATTATATTAAACATATATTTATATAATAATAATTACCATTTATATAAATATAAAAAGATAACTAAATTATATGTATAATAATAATTATAATTAATATAAATTAATTAATAAATATTAAACGAGTCGAGCCCGAGCCCGAGCCGAGCTCGAGCTTGAAAAATTACCTTCGAGCCGAGCTCGAGCTTTAGAAATAAAGTTCGAATCGAGCCGAGCTCGCGCTTGAGCTTTCATATGTTAAACGAGCTCGAGCTCGAGCCTGGTCGAGCTCGGGCTCGGCTCGGCTCATTTGCACCCCTATTAGTGGCTAAGGTTTACATAATCAGAATTGAAATCATGAATTGCATAGGCTACGAATAAAGCAAAATGATTTTTTTTTTTTTGTTGCATAGACTAAGAATTTTGCATCTCATATTGATACTAAAGACTTCTATAATCAACATTCCGCCGCAACACGGGGTGACGTCAACTTGTTTCATACAAATTTTAAGACTGAAACACCAATATGGTGCCGTAAACAGTTAAACTACCTCGAACAATTGTTAAATAACAACTTATGTGATTAAACTTTATGAAAAATCACTGTGCGTTATTTTGTATTTTGTGTAACTAAATTATTGGTTAAGCATGAAGATCAATTACCGAACAATTAAAGGGATAAGTATTAACCCAAAGATTTGTATAAATTTTACACTCATATTGATCTAATTAATACATATAAATTAGGGTAAATTACATTTTTCGTCCTTTATGTTTGTACCGGATTGCAACGGATGACCTTTAACTTTAATAACTACAGTCACAATCCTTTATTTGAAAAACTCAGTACATCTTTCGTCCTTTAGCACTAACAAGGTTAAAATTTCTTGTTAAAATAGGTCATGTGCATTGCACATGAGGGTATAGATGTCTTTTTACCCTTATTGATAAAAACTAATATATATATATATATATATATATATATATATATATATATAGGGGAGGGTTCAATTAAAAACCCATAATTAATGTGAAAACTTGAAAACTCAAAAAGTACAGGGGTATTATCGTCCATACGTTCTAATTACGCAATCCAAATCACTTGTTTTTAGGTGTGTATAATCTAATTCAAATCAACGATTCTGCATATCAATTCCATATTGGATTCAACTTCCTGTTCCTACATATACGACATTATACTCATCTGAATTCTGAATCGATTACAATGTCTACTGAAGGTATATCATAATCATTCTTGATCGATATAATTTATTAATGATTTATTCATGTTATTTTGTTGTTGTTATGTTGATTAGGTCATTCGTCTGCGTTAAATTCAAACAACAACACGATGAATTCGGATTACAGTTCAAGTGTATCTGTTGATCGAGGAAAAAGACCTATGTATGAAGATGATACTTCACAAACGAAATCGCATGATGTTGCTTCTTCGAGTTCTGCTGGTCATTCATCGTCTAATTCTGTTATTCTGCCTTCCGATGGTGTTCAATTTGCCGGTGTAGATCACAGAGGTATAATATTATATGATTAATCTATTACATAAGTGTGTTATATTGTGTTTATGTGTTATATATGATTAATTCTGTTGTTCATATGCTTGTTTACAACCACTGTATGATTTCACATTCGCAACAACATTTTTTACACATGAACTTGAATACATTTAATATCATTACACGTATGTAATACATTATTATGTATTGTACATGTTACATATCATCCACATCATTTAACTATGTGTATGATGCACATGTGTACGTTAAATATGTTATTGTATATTGTTTGTACACACATGATATACATGTATGTGATTTTTTTTGTTATTAGTGTGTATAATGATAATGTCATGTAATACTTCTCATATTATCTTATAGGTCGTGTATCTAGCAAAATATATATCACTCCAGGCGGAACGAGCTATTGGATACCTGATGTTCCTGTTGAATTAAAACATGTTTTAGGTCGTTACTATGATACTTGGGACGATGTTGTCAATATGTATGACACATATGCTGATGCATCTGGGTTTTCTACTCGAATAGGCGCTACAAAACAAGTTCAAGGCATCGTCACACATAGATATATTGTGTGTAACAGGGCTGGTAAACCAAAGCTGCAAGATTTTGACTCGAGTACTTCTATTGCTGTTTCAAATTGTCGTCGAAGCAGGTTCAAAGTGACAAATTGCAAGGCACGTATCAAATTAAGCGTGGATCCTGTAACATCAAAGTTTTTTCTATATGGATTCGTCGAAGAGCACAACCATTCTCTTGTCGATACAGACAACATGGAATTCACGAAAAAAAGAAGGAAGCTCGATTTCTTTGATCAACAATTTATTCACAAGCTAAGCCTAAATAAAATTGGTGCTACTGTTGCACATAGGCTACAATGTTCACTGAAAGGTGGCCACCAGAATGTTCGTGGTACTAAAACAGATTACAAAAATGCTGCTAGGAATATACGGCTTTTTATTGGTGAACGAGACGCACAAATGATTGTCGATACGATGAATGCTCGTAAATCGAATTTGCCCAACTTCTTCTTTGAGTTTACGGTAGTTGGAAATGAGTTAAGGTCAATGTTTTGGGCTGACGATGTGTCGAAATGTAACTACGAGGCATTTGGCGACGTTCTAGGTTTTGATGCAACATATCATACAAACCTGTAAGTTTTTTTTTATTATTTTCAATATGTTATATAACACACATGTAACACTGATTTAATGTATATACGGTATGTAATGTTTTTTTTTCAATGTGTAATACAACCTGCATTATCATATGTATATTTATGACGTGTTTCCTGTTTTTTTTATCAGGTATAAAATGATCTTCGTGCCTTTTACGGGTGTGGACCATCATAAAAAATGTGTGACATTTGGGGCAGGACTTCTATATGACGAAACTATCGAGTCTTACATATGGTTACTTAAAATGTTCCTCAAAGCTCATAAAAACAACTGTTGTTGACCTTAACCGATCAAGACGCATCCATGAAACAGGCTGTTGCTGCTGTCTTTGACAAGACAATACATCGGTTGTGCATGTGGCACATTGTTAAAAAGATACCTGCTAAGGTATGATCACATTCATTGTTAAAAAGATACCTGTTTGTATACTTCACATTATAATATAAATTTGTGTTTTATATAATCTAATTGTGCTAAACTGTTGTTGATAATTTATAGAAATCGGGTGACTCATCATCAAATGCTGATCTACGTAAATCGATACACAAATTGGTATGGAACCTGTTTATCACACCGGCAGAATTTGAAGAAAGATGGCAGATACTTATGAACGGCTTAGAGTTGAGTGATAATAACTGGTTGAATGAAATGTTTTCCATTCGTGATCAATGGGTCCCTTGCTATTTTCGAGAGGTTCCTATGTGTTGTTTGATGAAAACAACGTCTAGATGCGAGAGCTCGAACGCGCTGTTTAAAGTACATTCCGGTGGAACCAATACTTTGGTGCAGTTCATGATGTGTTTTGATACAGCAATCGATGGTCAGCGTCAGAAGCAGCGCCAAGCAGAGTTTGACAGTAACACGACAACGCCGTTTATGCCTAACAAGATTCCTATAGAGATGCATGCCTTTGATATATACACCCGTACAATATTCCTAGAAGTGCAGAAGGAGATTTACAAAGGATTGACACGCTGTTTTATAATTAGATGCGAGGAACTTGATGATATTAAGTTCTATACTATTGCACATACGAACAAGAGTTGCAAAATTGTCAATGAATATAAGGTACCAACATTCTTTTCTTTTCTTATGTTTTTTTATGATGAATTCTGATTTATTCTGACTATTTTATAATATTAACTGCCAATGTATGTGTAATATGTATTAACATTACCATAATGCATTACACATGTGCATACTAACCGTAAGTATATGTTGCACATGTGTATTCAATCCAACCAAACATTTTTTTAACTGTTTGTTGATTTGACATTTTTAAATATACACTTTTTAATTAATCTGACCATCGTTATTTTTACGTGTAGGTTGAACTTGATGTGCGTGATAACACGGTTTCTTGTACGTGTATGTGTTTCACTCGTAACGGCTACTTGTGTAGGCATGTTTTTTGTGTATTCAGGTTCAACCAGATTGATAAGATTCCTGATAAATATCAGTCCAGCCGGTGGGATAGGGATGTGCTTCCAAACAGGGTTCATGCTATTTCAAATAGATATGCAGCTGACAATGACCCAGAGTCTGTAATAAGGAACAAGATATTTGATTTGATTGGTCAGTGTACTATCCGTTTGAGACGTAAACCTGACAAACTGCCTGCACTGTCTACACAAATAAGAGAGATCAGAGATATCATATACGAGGAGTTTCCATCTGAACCAGATTGTAACAATAAGAGTGCGGTTATAAGTGATATCATCGGGCAGCCCGAAAACGTTGAAGTTACTATTCACCCACCACAAGGCATCAGGAATAAAGGGTGTGGCACCAATAAGCGGCTAATTGGTCCGGGAGAGAAAGCTGTAGAGAACCACAAAAAGAACCCGCGTTTATGTCATCGATGTAACAAGTATGTGTATGATCATGATAAACGTAAATGTGTGAAAGTGCAAGCTGCTAAAGAGGCGGCAGCAGCTGCTGCTAAAGAGGCTGCAGCCGTATCTAGTTCTGGCCGTTAAGTTGGCGTTGGTTGTTAATCTGCTGGTTATTATGAATCACGTTTACATACATTTTATGTTTTTTATGTTTTACTCATTGTACGTACTTACAATAATAACTGTGTTTTAGACCTCGTACCTATGTTGATAATTCTGGTTTATGTCATGTTTGACTTTATATTGCATAAATGCAAAATATACTTTCTGGTTTCGATTTAGTTTTTTTATTACACATGTGTATGATAGTTTAATATTACACATGTGCAAAAAGATGTTTTTAAAACTAAATATATTTTTTTTGCTTTTTTTTTGTATTACATATATGTAGTGATTCGTTTTGTATTCAATATTACATCATATGTATTATACCTGTTTTCCTTTTATATTCCACATGTGTATGATATCTTATTATTACATATCTTATTATTACATATGTGCAAATTTTTTTTAACTAAATATGGTTTTTTTTTATTACATATACGTAGTGTCTCGTTTTGTATTCAACGTTACATCATATGTATTATACCTGTTTTCGATTTAGTTTTATATTACACATGTGTATTATATTTTATTATTACACATGTGCAAAATTATGTTTTCCTATAACTAAATATGGTTTTTTGTATTACATATACGTAGTGATTCTTTTATTTTTCTTTTTTTTTTTTGTATTCGATATTACATCATATGTATGATACATGTTTTCCTTTTATATTACACATGTGTGTGATAGTTTATTGTTACACATGTACAAACATATTTTTTTTATAATTAAATATGTTTTTTTTGTATTATATATACACAGTGATTCGTTCTGTATTCAACATTACATCATATGTATGGTACCTGTCAGTGCCATGATTTTTTTACCATACATATGTGTGTGATCAAGGTTTGATTTACACACGTGTGATATATATGTTTTATAGCATACGTAAACTACTAATAAACCACGTATATTGTATGAACCATAGACATATCACTACCTAACGGGTGTAGCCACACATGCTAAACACCTAAGTCATTCAACAGTATAACATGATCTAAACACCAAAAGTAAGGTCTAACAACTTATTACACACGAACATTAGTGATTTGTAACCAACAAAATAAAGTGTTAATGACCGTAACTATCAAGCGACTTTCTTTTTGTCCGCTACTTTCCTCGCATCTTCAATCACCTTTCGTTTGAGCAGATTTGCATCTGAAAGCAGTATCTTCGCAGCATACTTCATTCTGAGAATTTTTATTTGTTCTTGTTGTTCCGATTCTTTATTGTTGAACCCGCAATTAAGTGGCTTGCTACTTCCAAAGTAGGCTTCCATGTGCCTCATGGCAAATATTCCACAATCTGTGAAGTTTTCCCTTGTTCCCCAGTCAATCACTCTTCGTCTCGGGGCTACATGTGGTATAGATAGGGCCTTTGGGTGTTTCACTTCTTTCAAGTAAGTAGAAAATAGGTGCCTCTGCATTCAATAAATCAATCATTAAACATATATTAAATATAACATGCATTACATATATGAATTATACATTAAATTTTCAAGATTGTTGTACACTTACAACTTTACACGGCGTCCCTTTTGATAGAAATTTTGGATTGTCCTTCAGCGAAACCCAACAATTTTCCTTGTGCATGTTGTCAATGACTTCAATAGCTGAACAATTCATGTCAAAGCACACCAGGTAAAAATGGTGGTGTTCAAACATTGGGAAAATGATGACGTCATATGACGTGAGATCCATTTTGTCTAGCTGACCATCTACCACTGCAAGCAAACTGTTTTTAAAAGCTCTCGATCTTGACTCCATCGTTTTTATACCAGTTAGCATCCACGGGATCTGTGTAATAAAATAAAGATAACGTGACCAGTTAGATAATAACTGAAATCGATTGTAAGCAGTCTATGATTCAACAGAAATACTCTCAACAGTTTCTATCCTTTTCAGACTCAGATCTGCAACACAGTTATGATATAAACAGTCTGCAGTTTTTTGTCCGAAATCACAAAATTTTAAGTTCGATTCAGCAACACCCTTAAATACTATCAGCAGCTGACTTATGATTTATCGGAGTTTATAAAATCATAACAGATCTAAATTTCGAGTACAGTTAAATCTGTTTTGGTTTTACTCTGATTTGAATAGTGACGTGTATTTTTTTAATGAAACTCGTTCAAATCAACCAAATTTTAACCGAAAACGATCGAAACAATGATACAATCAATGTAAACATCTTAGAAATCACAAACACCACACTAAAACGATTCGAAATTCACCGAAATCAATCGTTCAGTCCGAAAACAACCGAAATTCGATTCGTTTTCACCGAAACTCGTTCGATTTGCGAGATAAAAAAATGTTGTAGTTCACATGTGTAATATTACACATGTGTATGTGTACTACACGTGTGTATTATTACACATGTGTACGATTTAAAAAAAACATGTAAAAAAAATCACCGAAACAATAACTAATATCAAATTTGTAATTGCCGTACACATAAATATATATATATATATATATATATATATATGCATACACGTATTCCATACTTACAAATGTCGATGAGTAGCAAAATAACCGTCTAGGCGTTCCGGTGCTTTTATTTCTTTCCTGATAGTTCAGCACAGCTGCCCAACAGTCTATAGTGTTTCCATACACTTGTTTTCCCGGTATCATGTGTGTCATCAGGTACGCCTTTAATTGTAATCCATATCCCGTTTCGAAGATTTCTTTGCTGTTATACACAACACGTACGTGTATGTGAACATATTCATGTTATATGTAAACTATTATATTGAACATGTGTTATAATACTTACAAAAATGACGGCTGTACTTCTGACCCTTCTGCTTCCATTTGTTCTTGTTCGTTGTCTATTATGTACACTCCCTTTGATTTTGTTTTCGGTAACTCTTTCTTTGGGGATTTTTTCTTATCTGCTTCACTTTTTTCTTTATCGATCTCCAACATGTACATCCAAACTAGCTGCTCTTCATTTGTCATCAGTTCGTTGATTTCAACTAGTTCACACATACGAGATGGCTCGTCCTCGGATTCTTGTGAGCTAATGCCAAGGCTGAAGCTCGGCTCTGTGTTGTCTCTTTTTTTCCTTTTCTGGCCAATGCTGTCGACCTTTGCAATAATCTCTCCGATATTTTCTTCCACAAATTGGGTCCAGTCACTTTGTGCATTTTGTTCCTCGATATCCACTGTATCTACATATACAGATTTGTATTTGGATACGAAACTTTTTATTTCATGAATATCTGGGAAGGACGAACATGCTTCACAAAAAGCTTTTTCAACCAGTTTTTTGTCACGTGCTATATTCTTGAACAAAGCGTCTAGCTTTGTGACATGTCCCTGTTAAAAAAAACAAATATAACTAATAACATTAAACTTATAACATAACACATACACATGTAATATAACGTTATTTTAATATATCACACTAACCATATTATTCTGAATGAACATGTGAAAAAAATATAATAATAATAATAATAATAATAATAATAATAACAACAACAAAAATAATAATAACAACAATAATAATAATAATAATAATAATAGTAGTAGTAAATAAATAAATAAATAAGAATATAATAAAATAAAATACAATAAACACACGTGTTAATGCAACCGAAATGAAAAACCACTTTTAATGTGAAACTCGAAAACTAACTAAAAAAAAGCGTAAAAAACACACCAATTTTTTTATAGTTTTTTAATTAAAAATCGCTAGTTTTTATATAAATCACAAAAAAAAGTAGTACACATGTGTAATAATACGCATGTGTAGTACACATCATATATATTACACAAGTGCATTAACTTCGGTATGTTAAACATACACGTATGCGTATGCGTATGTGCATATAATGCACATGTGTAATACTGATTATATCCAATATAATATACTAAATATACCATAACTGAATGGACATGTGTAACACATTGCAAATGCATTATGAATGCGCATGTGCAATACATTTGTATATAAAAAAAAATTAGTACACATGTGTAATTATTACACATATGCATTAAATTTGGTATGTTAAACATTCACGTATGCATGTGTGCATATGATACACATATGTGATACTGATTATATCCAATATAAATATATTAGATATACCATATCCTGAATGCACGTAACACATTGCGAATGCATTATGAATGCGCATGTGCGATACATTTTTATATTAAAAAAAAGAAAGAAAAAACTGTGGTATACATGTGTAATAATACACGTGTAGTACACATCATATATATTACACACGTGCAATAACTTCGGTATGTTAAACATGCACGTATGCATATGTGCATATGATACACACGTGTAATACTGATTATATACAATATAATATACTAAATATACCATATTCTGAATGCACGTGTGTAACACACTGCAAATGTATTATGAATGCGCATGTGCAATACATTTGTATATAAAAAAAATTAGTACACATGTGCATTAAATTTGGTATGTTAAACATTCACGTATGCATGTGTGCATAAGATACACATGTGTGATACTGATTATATCCAATATAAATATATTAGATATACCATATCCTGAATGCACGTAACACATTGCGAATGCATTATGAATGCGCATGTACGATACATTTTTATATTAAAAAAAAGAAAGAAAAAACTATGGTACACATGTGTAATAATACACGTGTAGTACACATCATATATATTACACACGTGCAATAACTTCGGTATGTTAAACATGCATGTATGCATATGTGCATATGATACACACGTGTAATACTGATTATATACAATATAATATACTAAATATACCATATTCTGAATGCACGTGTGTAACACATTGCAAATGCATTATGAATGCGCATGTGCAATACACTAAAACAACTCTATGTGTTCAACACATATTAATAATCATTACACACGTTTATATATCATACCGTCAAATCTTGTGGTGTGTCTTTATTTCCCTGTTCATCTTCACTTTCATCCCCATTCAAGTCCAAGTACTGATCCCTCAAACATCCCTTGCCGAAACCTCCGTTTTTTATCTCAAGTTTTGCCCTCGACTGTAATCTTTCCATTGTCCAGAATTTCAATGGGGTTGTCGTGCGTTCTACATTCAACGGTTGTACGTTAAATCTGTCGACATACAACAGCTGCATTTTTTGTTACATTGTATATGAGTTAGTGATGATGTTAATTATCAAAACATATATGTAGTGCATAGATAATAATATATATTATATGATCAAACAACACTTACCACTAAGATTGTCAATGCGCCTGTGAAAAATGAATTCTTATCACATCTTTTCCATCCATTTTTACAGTTTTTGATTAATCGGGTGATGTATGAACACCAATTAATGTCTGACAGGTCGGTATCATCATCGATGTGGTGTAGAAATTCGAGCTTGCACTTCCCATGATCTTGAGCTTCGACAATAGTGGTAATGAATAATGTTAAGAAATCTAGCTTGAACATAATGCCATCATCGTCGCCGTTATCGTGCATCCGGGATACTACTTGAGATGTTGTAACGTAAGACCCTTCATACATGGCTTTCCAACTCTTAGCATTTCCAGTGAAGTTCCTTTTGTACTTGAGAGTTTCCAAAATGACTCCACTGTTTGGTACTCCAAGCAGTTGGTGGATTGAGTCGTCGTCTACCTTAATAATGTCACTTCCCAGATTTATCGCCATTTCTTCGGGATCGAAGTTGTCAACTACGAAGTGGCCAAGTTTTGAAGGAATCCCATCAACTTGGAATGATAGTAATTTTCCAAATCCCAAACTTCTTACAGCATCTCGCTGTTTTTTTTGACAAACCCTTTATTCCCAAATACATCTGTCATGGAGATGTACGTGTTCGTATCGAGCACCATTTAATATTCTCTTCAGACTTACTTTTTTTAACATCTTTATTTTTTGCTGTTGAACGTTTTCTCTTTTTGGCCCCAGCTGAGTTGTATTTGTCTTCTACATACAAATAATAGTTCAGTTATTAAAATGATAAAAACATCACGTTAACATGAATATGAATATTATGTGAACATGAAGTATCTAGGATTGATGAAAACTGGATTGAAACTGATAAACGACTGTAATCACTGTAAACATGCTCAAACAGTTTGATAATCGCACCAAATCAAACCGATATCAATAAAACTTTTCTGAAAACTTTAAAAACTTTCATAGAAACTAACCGGAATCGATTGTGAGCAGTCTATGATTCAACAAAAATGATCTAAACTCAACAGATTTACATCGAAATCATTGATAAATCTCAACAGTTTATGTCTTTTTTTATATTCAGTTCTGCGGCACAGTTATAACATAAACAGTCCGCTGTTTTTGTCCGAAATCACAAAATTTTGTCCGCAGTTTATAAATTACAAACATCACACCGAAACGATTCGAAATTCACTGAAAATTAATCGATTCAGTCCGAAATCAGCCGAAATTCGATTCGTTTTAACCAAAACTCATTCGATTAGAACGATGATTACACATTTACAATGATTATCGCGATAAAAAATATTGTAGTGCACATGTGTAATATTACACATGTGTATGTGTCCTACACGTATGTATTATTACACATGTGTCATTATTACACATGTGTCCTCCCCGTGCATAACATATACGTGTGCGATACGTTTACATTTGATTACACGTGTGTATTTCAATACAAACATATAATAAGTTGTAAGGGGCCCCAAAGTTGTCATTAATATCATGCTAATGTACAGTTAATAACACATGTGTAATACTACATACTATTCAACACATGTAATATATCACATATATATAACACGTGTAATATACACGATGTCTAACCTTTGTTTGCAGATTTATTAATTTTATCCTTTGACACGTTCGGGGGTCTCCTTGCTTTCTTGAGTATAGCATTTGTGTCTGTAAACAATAAGAACATATATTTTAACATTATTACAAATATCAATCGTAGTGGTTTTTTTCAAAATAAACTAATGTGCATGTTTAACTGTTACAAAATTATAACATACCAACTTCTTTGTCGCTAGCAGCTTTGTTTTCATTGGTTTGATTTTCAACTTTGTTTTCGGCTTCGTCCACGTTTATGTCTTTAACTTCTTTGATCTTATTTTCAGCGTTGTTTTCCTTGTTTTGCACTTCAACCATTTTCTTGTTTCCGTCTTTTGGTTTATTGATGTGTGTAAAATGCAACATATAAATTACATCAAATGAGGCATAAAACTAACCCTTTTTAAGTACTAATGTTGGAAAAAGAGTGTTTTTGTCTTCCTTTTGTATTTTCAGGATTAAATGAGCTCAAATTCACAAAAGAAGCAAAAAGACAGCTAATTCTAACATAAATACAAGAAAAGGAACAAAAGTAGACTGCCCGAACCCTCAACGGCATCCTCCCAAGCAAAAAAAAAGAGAAAACAGAAGCCTGAACACGCCCCGTGCTCAGCCAGCACGGGGCCGTGCCCAAGAAGCAGCAGAAAGACAAACCTGTAGAAGCTTCGATTGCCCACCACGGGGCCGTGTCCAGTGAGCACGGGGGCATGGCGAAAGTACAGCAGGCGCATTAATTGTAATTGCGAATTACAATTAATGAAGAGAGAGAGAGTGTCAGACGGGCACGGGGGCGTGTCCAGCGAACACGGGGCCGTGCCCAGCCTTCTGTTCAGCCTATAAATAGGAGTGCCTGGTTTCATTCCAACTCATCCCTTGGTACACCACCTCTCTCACACTTCATCCACCACCCACCACCACCATAACACCATCATCCATTGTCCATCGTAGAGTGTGTGAGTCGTCTCGGGATCCAAGATTGATCGTAAGAGTTCTTGACAATCAAGGCCATGTTTGCCTAAGTCTCTTATATCACTTGGTGAAGACAAGTGTTTAGTATAATACTTTTTATTTTTAATCTTTTGCACTTTTTATTTGGTTTTGTATTAATGACTTTAATAATTAGTTGCCTATGTTGAAGGTGATCCTTCCTTATCGTTTGTCCGTGGTGTCTTGGCATTATTTTACTGTCTATATAAAATAAAAGATTTTCACCATTCATATCTCCACGGTCTATATGGAGGTATGTTGGCTACCTGGTCGGGGGTTAAGGGAATGGTTTGATAAGGGTCTTGCCCTTGTTCAGCGTTTAGAGGTCCTGCAAGGGACCTGGGTCAAATCTAGTAGGATCTCCTTCAATGCCCATAGGTATTGGATGGCGGGGATCCAAACTCTTTGACCCCCTCATAAGTTAACTACTATTAATACTATAACCCGGCTATTTAGGACTGTATCCCTGCTGACTCAGACTACTTAGCCGAGGGTAACGTCACCGCCAAAAGCGGGGCCTACCACAATTTGCATTAATAACTTAATTCATTATCTTCCAATAATCCAACCCTTTAGGATTGTATCCTTGCTGACTCAAACTACTGGGTTGAGGGTAACGTCGCCTTCAAAAGAGGGGCCTACTACAATAACTAAGATAATCTCTTAAACAAGTGCAAAAGTGCGAAAATAATCAAAGGTTATACTAATACACGAGTCGGATCCAAGTGATTCATCTTGTCTATCTGTTTTTATTTTATTTTATTTTTCAGCATTTAGTTAGTTTTTATTTTCTTAGTTTAAAAATCTTTTTCTAACTTTTTGATTTGATTAGACGTTGAGGATAAACCGGTACTAAAAGCTCTTGTGTCCTTGGACGACCTCGGTATCTTACCAACACTATACTACGTCCACGATTGGTGCACTTGCCCATATGTGTGTTTAGTGTTAGTAAATATCGTGTTTTATAAATTTAAAACTTGGCTAAAAGTGTAAAAGGGCATAAAATATACATCAAAAATATATTACACTACACGCACATCAAGTTTTTGGCGCCGTTGCCGGGGACACAAGGATTTTAAGAAAGTTAGGAATCAACGGCCTAATCATATTTTTATTTTTCTTTTAAATTTTTAGGATTTTTCAAAATTTTTCAGCTTCTGCAGAGCTCAGCACAGGTCGTGCCCGCTGAACACGCCCTCGTGCTCAATCATTGGAACTGGCAATCCTGTTTTAAGTCAGACAGTAAGCTGAACACGGGACCGTGCTCACTCAACACGCCCCCGTGCCCAAGATTCTCTTACTGAAAACAGAACCGTTAGATCCTGGCGGTTGGTAATTTCTGACATAAACATGAGTGATAGTAATTCTTTTTACTTTCGGCACTCTTATGGTATGTGGTGTCAATTATGTGGAGGCGAACATGAAGAATTAAAATGTTATTTTCTAAATTATAGGCCCCACTATATAGACCCACCGATTCCTTATAACCTTAAGAGGGGCAAAAGTAAAAATAAGCACTATCTCTCCCTCGAATGCGCCCAGCCAGATATTCTAGGGGAAATGCTCCTTAACGAGCTATTTCAACTAGAAGAACTAATTCTAAATTGGTCAAAAGAACTTAGGAAGGATTTTATTGATCCGCCCCAAGACGATGACCATGAAGAAATGTTGGAACCGCATTCCGACAACCTCGTTGCTCCCGAAAATACCTTCATACCTAGAAAAGACTTGGACGATAGTCGTCCCTGTGCCGATTGTGCCGTGAAGGACTCTCCATCGACTTCGTTTGGTGCATACATAGACCTGAGCGATTCGGCATACACCTTCTTTAACGAGAGCCCGGGAAAGGGTTGGACTTGTCCACCTAGAATGAAAATAGGAATTACCCTCACCGACAACCTATTGCATTCTCGCCTTAGTATAGGACAATTAAGGTATCTTAGGCACTTTGGGGTTGTTCCATCCAGTAAGGAACCACCCGATATCAATAAGATCCTTAGGGACAACAAAACTCCATAAGACAGCCTCCAGACACGGGGCCGTGTCCGGTCAACACGCCCCCGTGCTCACCTAAAAGATTCTCTACTGATTATGTCAGAATACGGACAAAATGTGTCATGATTTTCTCTGCACACGGGGCCGTGTCCAGCGGACACGGGGCCGTGTCCAGCGCGCTGTCGTTTTCTTTAAATGCAGCCTGATTCCTGCTCATTTTTGACCACCTCACTAAGACAGAGATTCCTGGGATCTTCACCAATACCATCCTAGGTAAGTGCTAAAAGAAGGTTCCCAAGGACCATCTTGTCCCTTCCACTTTTGTTCATTTCCCCTTCTTTCAAAAAATTTTTCAACATCTCCTCCATGGAAGCTTAGAAACTTCATGATTCCAACCTTCTATGTGGAGTTTGTAAGATTATTTGCTACGGATTCTTGTTTAAAGTTAGTTGTATAACTTTGTTTTAAATTATCTAAGCTTAAACCACAGTTAAAAATCATGAAAATAATTTAAAACCCCAAGAATCCTTAGCCAAAAATCCTGCAGACAACTGAACACGGGGCCGTGCTCAGCGAGCACGGGGCCGTGTTCGAGGTACTGTTTTGCAAAAATTTAGCTTTCTTCGGTTTCTTTCACAGAAAATGGCCAGCAGAACAAGCGGATCATCTTCAAGAGGTAACCGAAATGGGAGAAGGTCGGCCACAGCAGAAGACTCCCTGGTAAACTACGTTTACGCCTTGAGGGACGCCATAGACGAAATGACGGGAGTAGAGGAAGCGTTAGTGGACCGTATTAACCATCTGACGGTGGGGTTAGAAGGCTGTCTTCGAGAAGTAAACCTCTTGCACCAGAGGTTAAACCTTCTCGCTTCCCCGCCTTTGGTTCCCATAATAACCCAAAGAGCGTGGAACATAGTGCCCGAGGTCATCATTCCGGCCGAATGGTATGCCATGCACCAAGAGCCTCCGCAAAGGGTGGTGCAGGGAGTCCCGGTAAATGTTCCTCCTCAAGCCACTGAGGAAAATGAAGCCGCTTTCTTCCTTCCAGGGGAGATAGAAGAATGGCTTTGAACAATATCCGAGGAACCATCGGCTAAAGGTCTTACTACATCGGGAAACTATTCCCGAAATTTTCCTAAGAAGTAGAACCCTTTATGATAACCTCGTGTATCTCCTTACCTATTTAGTTAAGTTTTTATTTTGTTTTAATTAGAAACTATATGTATCTCTCTATGGTTGCAATGAAATGATGGTTTCTAAAGTTTGATGGTTTATAATAAATAAAACACACTCACGGTGGTAAAGGATGAAAAAGGGAACGAGAAAAATGGCCCCATGCACAAGAACGAAGCAATCCGACACAAATCTCCATTACAGAAGGCTCAACACGGGCCGTGCTCAACCAACACGGCCCCGTGCTGAGCCACCTGCAGAAAAACGCCCAGTTCAGGTAACTGGACACGGGCCGTGTTCACCAGACACGCTCTCGTGTCCAGGCTTCTGTCTCATTTCTTTAATTTCTGTTACTGGCACCTGAACACGGGGCCGTGTCCGGTCCCCACGGGGTCGTGTCCAGACTACCAGTAACATAAATCTTTGCTTTTTAACACCACATTACACATCCAATCAACCTAAAAATTTATTTTTGGGACACATTGAGGACAATGTGTAATTTAAGTGTGGGGGGGAGCTAACACCTTGAAATTTTGCAAGCCCTAACAACAATCCTTACACAAAACTCTATTGGAACCGCTAAACACCCCAATTTTTTTTTTTTTTCAAAATTTTCATTTTTTTTACTTGTCTAAAGTTTAAGTTAGAAATCCTAAGATTAATAAGGTTATATTTTTATAAATTTTACAACCGAGAGCGTCGTGATAACAAGAACCAACATAAGAAAATTATGAAACGGCATAACAAGTCTAGTTAAAATTTGATTATATATACTTGATCACATTAAAAACCCATTCCCACAAAAGTGAGTTTTGAGCCTTTATTGAGCATACAAATTTACATCCTTAGACTAAATGCTCATTTTTCGTTTCTTGTGTGAATAGCCGCTTGGTTCTTACAACTCTAGAACTTGCCACGACGATTCATTCCCGGTCCTTACCAACTAAAACCCAAGTAAGTAAATGATGGAGGCATTAGGACCAACCATTTTTCTTTCTACACCATTATTTTTCATTTTTTTACCACCTACCCAAAATCCCCTTAGTTAACCCCTTTGAGCCTAAACCTTTCGTTTCTTTACCCTAAACCCTTTTTACCCACCAAAAACCCTTTTTTATTTTCACCCTTTATTTTAGTAACAAGCTCGGTTTTTCGCAAGCTCGTTCTTTTATGTGATGAAAAAAAAATAATAATAATTTTTGATGAAGTTAAAAACAAACAAAGCTATGCAAATAAAAGCTTGTTTAGAGAAATACTTCAAAATAAAAAGTCACTAGAAACAAAGTGTTTTACGAAAACCGACGATTTTTACGCTTTTCGCCCTTTTACTAACCACTAACCCAACCACCCACCTTTAGCCCAAGCCTAACCCTTCACCCAAAAAGTCCTCTTGATATTTACAAAGGTATAAAGTTAAAAAGGAGGAGGATTGATTGCTTGGCAAGCCTATGGTAGGCGTAAGTTCCATGCCGCTCTCGAGTGATTCACTAAAAAAATACACCTTCGGCCGAGTGTTGAGTGATTTCTCCCGAGAGGTATGTGAACTTGTATATAAATGAAATTTTAAAAAGGCATGTTATGCCCAAATAAGTAATTTATCTTATGAAACGTTCTAAATAAATCATAACGAATAGGATTGTAAATAAATAAAAATAAAACCCAAAAAGATCTTGGATTCCCGACACTCTATGACAAGCCAAAAACCTTCTCTTCTACCCATTCCATTTGGGAGTGTAATCCACATTTAAAGAGTTTTGCTTGAGGATAAGCAAAAGTTCAAGTGTGGGGGTATTTGATGTGTGTAAAATGCAACATATAAATTACATCAAATGAGGCATAAAACTAACCCTTTTTAAGTACTAATGTTGGAAAAAGAGTGTTTTTGTCTTCCTTTTGTATTTTCAGGATTAAATGAGCTCAAATTCACAAAAGAAGCAAAAAGACAGCTAATTCTAACATAAATACAAGAAAAGGAACAAAAGTAGACTGCCCGAACCCTCAACGGCATCCTCCCAAGCAAAAAAAGAGAAAACAGAAGCCTGAACACGCCCCGTGCTCAGCCAGCACGGGGCTGTGCCCAAGAAGCAGCAGAAAAGACAACCCTGTAGAAGCTTCTATTGCCCACCACGGGGCCGTGTCCAGTGAGCACGGGGGCGTGGCAAAAGTACAGCAGGCGCATTAATTGTAATTGCGAATTACAATTAATGAAGAGAGACGGGTACGGGGGCGTGTCCAGCGGACACGGGGCCGTGCCCAGCCTTCTGTTCAGCCTATAAATAGGAGTGCTTGGTTTCATTCCAACTCATCCCTTGGCACACCACCTCTCTCACACTTCATCCACCACCCACCACCACCATAACACCATCATCCACCACCATCATCCATTGTCCATCGTAGAGTGTGTGAGTCGTCTCGGGATCCAAGATTGATCGTAAGAGTTCTTGAAAATCAAGGCCATGTTTGCCTAAGTCTCTTACATCACTTGGTGAAGACAAGTGTTTAGTATAATACTTTTTATTTTTAATCTTTTGCACTTTTTATTTGGTTTTGTATTAATGACTTTAATAATTAGTTGCTTATGTTGAAGGTGATCTTTCCTTATCGTTTGTCCGTGGTGTCTTGGCATTATTTTACTGTCTATATAAAATAAAAGATTTTCACCATTCATATCTCCACGGTCTATATGGAGGTATGTTGGCTACTTGGTCGGGGGTTAAGGGAATGGTTTGGTAAGGGTCTTGCCCTTGTTCAGCGTTTAGAGGTCCTGCAAGGGACCTGGGTCAAATTTAGTAGGATCTCCTTCAATACCCATAGGTATTGGATGGCGGGGATCCAAACTCTTTGACCCCCTCATAAGTTAACTACTATTAATACTATAACCCGGGTATTTAGGACTGTATCCCTGCTGACTCAGACTACTTAGCCGAGGGTAACGTCACCGCCAAAAGCGGGGCCTACCACAATTTGCATTAATAACTTAATTCATTATCTTCCAATAATCCAACCCTTTAGGATTGTATCCTTGCTGACTCAAACTACTGGGTTGAGGGTAACGTCGCCTTCAAAAGAGGGGCCTACTACAATAACTAAGATAATCTCTTAAACAAGTGCAAAAGTGCGAAAATAATCAAAGGTTATACTAATACACGAGTCGGATCCAAGTGATTCATCTTGTCTATCTGTTTTTATTTTATTTTTATTTTTCAGCATTTAGTTAGTTTTTATTTTCATAGTTTAAAAATCTTTTTCTAACTTTTTGATTTGATTAGACGTTGAGGATAAACCGGTACTAAAAGCTCTTGTGTCCTTGGACGACCTCGGTATCTTACCAACACTATACTACGTCCACGATGGGTGCACTTGCCCATATGTGTGTTTAGTGTTAGTAAATATCGTGTTTTATAAATTTAAAACTTGGCTAAAAGTGTAAAAGGGCTTAAAATATACATCAAAAATATATTACACTACATGCACATCATTTATACACAACTGTCAATTTCTTGATTGTGTTCTTACTAGGGGTTGACTGTTTAGGTTTGGCGTCTTCATTGGTTTCTCCTTTGCTGGGTCATGCCATTTTTTTTGCTGCGCATGACAAAAGTGAATTATATCATGTTCCATATCATTAACATATTCCCAAAAATATCATTATATAGCCCAAAATTGATACACGCATGTACTACATGTGTGCAACAATACCTTAACATAAAAGTGTATTAAAAGCTATCAATACCATTCATGTGTAACACATCATATATACAGTGCATCAACAAACGACTCTATTACAATTTTGATAATATCAATCATGTGTAATAAATAATAATCAGAAATACACGTATGAAACCATATACATTATATATATATGAACGTACATGTGTTATACAATATGTTAAGGTGTACACGTGTGCAATACATATAATATGAGTTTAGCAATATCACTCGTGTGTGATACAATATGTTAAGGTGTACACGTGTGCAACGGTGCATGAACATACAAGTGTAATATATACCATTAATATCACTGATGTGTAACACATGTGTAATATAAACATTAATACACACGTGTAACCGTACATCAACAAACAAGTATATTACAATTTTGATATTATCAATCACGTGTAATACGTCATACTCATTAATACACGTGTGAAACCATATACATTATATATATTAAAGCACATGTGTAATACATCATAATCGGTTATTTTTTGATCCATCATACATGATACGATACATATATTATGATTTTAGCAGTATCACTCGTGTGTAATACATTGTATTAAGGTGTACACGTGTGCGGTAATACATGAACGGAAATGTTATTTTTGATTTCTAATATGTGATACAATACATATAATATGAGTTTAGCAATATCACTCGTGTGTAATACATCGGAACCGGAAATACATGTGTGAAACCATATACATTATATCTATGAATGCACATGTGCATTATACATCAAAAAACAAATATAAATTAGTTTATAAGTATCACTCGTGTGTAATACAATATATTTAAGGTGTACACGTGTGCAATAATACATGAATTGAAAAGTTATTTTGATTTCTCATGTGTCATACAATATATTCAATAAGACACATGTGCTACAATACATTAACATCAAAACAACCATCATGATCTAAGTCATAAGTCATGTGTAATACATTATAGTTAGAAGTACACATGTGTATTACATTCATTCAGTCATGCTCATTTTTTTACAATAAAATTAACAGACATAATACATATGTGAACTACAAATACTATAATTCAGTCCGCAAATAGGTGAGATGCAATTAGACTTATCACATGTGTGTAATACACTGTACACTACACTATCCATGAGAAAAATCATACTACATATGTGAATTATAAACACATTCATTTGCTACACTACGTTTTATGAAGTTCGATTCAGTGTATAACAACTAAATGTGACCGTGTTTCGTGCGATTACAAACAAATAATACACCGTTTCAATCGATGTTAATATGTGGTTATGATCGATGCGTAGTGTGTGTAAATCGATTTGAAATGTGTGTAATACGTCAAACAATTGACGATGATAAACGGATTAAGAGGTTTAGTGTGTGTAAATCGATATGAAATGTGTGTAACACGTCAAACAGTCGACGATGATAAACTGATTAAGAGGTTTCGAGTTCATACCTGCGTTCGATATTCGATTATTCGTCCGATTTCGAGATGAAGATCCGTATGTCAAAACCCTAGCGGAGAGAGAATTTGGGGGTGGATGTTTTGTCTAAATCATGTAAATGAGTGTTGAAGATGTAAAATTTGTGCGCTTTCCAAAATTACCCTCCCCTTTAAAATTGTCTTTTTTTTTTAATCCGCCCAGTTGTGTAATCTCGGTCGTTGATATAATTAAATCAATGACTGTTATTTAGTTTACAAGTTTTCGCAATAAAATTGGTTTTCATTTGAACCATCCCCTATATATATATATATATATATATATATATATATATATATATAATATTAATCACACCCATTTCTGATTTCTCTCTTTCCCACTTCACCAGTCACACACTCTCTCTCTCTCTCTATACATCTGACTTTTATCACAACCCACAATCACCATTTGCCACCACCACTCTCAAGAACCACTTACCACCACCACGGCACCACCACCATCACAATTGAACCGTAACCTACCACCACCTCTCTCTCTCTCTCCTCCCTCTCTTTACCTGCAATCTAGCACCTCCACCTACTGCCGGCCACCTCAACCCCAAACAGATCCGAAAATACAACCCATCACTGCCTGTAACGCACTAAAGCACTTATTTTACTTGTACGAATCAGACTGTATATTCGGATGTAGGGAGAGGAGGTGTGGGTTACCGACGGTGGCTGGTGGTGGTGGCAGGACAGGAAGTGACAGTGCCGACGGCGGCTGGCGATGGTGGTAGGAGGTGATGGCGGCGGCGGAACCATAGGTTGGTTAGGATGGTCCGTTGACCCTCCGACGATTAAATTTCAGACTAAACAAAGATTCAACGGTGACGACTGTTAATACTTTGACCCTTCGGTTGTCCTCCTAGTTGAAAGAAATATAGAAGCTAGAAGGTAACTCCACAATGTATTTCTCAGACGTGATGGCAGTTGTTCAGATGTAGGTGCTTGGGTGCTGGTGTTTGGTGGACAATGAAGACGAAAAGTGATAAAGATGTTTTACAACTTAATGCCCTAACTTCATTTTATTATTGGGCTTTTAGAGTTTTAGTTTAACGACCAACTTCAAAACTAATAAACCCTTTTTGTAATGGAAAATGTTGTTGGGCTTCGATCAGACTAAGAGTCAAAGACTACTTGCTAAAAATTAATACATTTTTATGTTGTGGTGGTGGCAGGAGGCGACGGAGGCTGGTGGGGGTGGGTTTGATGGTGGTGGCTGTTGTTTGTTTAGAGAGAGAGAGAGAGAGAGAGTTCAAAGTGTGTATGAGAGAGTGAAAAGAAAAATGGGTATTTATATCTGATCTTATTTTCTTTATTTATACTATAAATAATTAAGTAAAAAGACTAAACTGCTCTCAAGTGAATAGACTTAACTGAAAATTTTAACCTTGTTATTGCTAAAGGACGAAAGATGTGCTAAGTCTTTCAAATAAAGGATTGTGACTGTAATTATTGAAGTTAGAGGCTATCCATTGCAATATGATACAAACATAAAGGACGAAAAGTGTAATTTACCCTATAAATTAAATCTGTAATAAAGTGATTATGAAAGATTACCAACATGCGCTACTGATCAAAATAAATCAAATTGTGTTTTTAAACACTAAACGGATTTAGTTGATATGGACATATTATTGTTTGGAAAACCGAGAATACAATCAACTTTTTTGAAGAGTTCTTGTGCCAATTTTTCCGACGAGTCTTTGCGCCAATTTTTCTGACGAGTTCGCTCATAATTATGTCTTCTTCTGGCGAACACGGTCCTCTAACCTTGGTCTTCTTGTCACCAGAGTCCACCACCATTGGGAATACCTCTAACTTTGCTCTTAAATTTAGGATTTTGGGGAAAAGGAAGAAGACGAAGAGAGAGTTTTGATGTTTGGCGTGTTAGAGGGTCAATTTAGGATTAAACAAATAAGAGTTAACAGAATGACAGAAATGCCCCTTATTTAAGATTTATTTTTAACATGGTTAGAAAAATGGATAAATCTGACAACAATTTTAAAACTTCAGTGGTCCAGTCGAAAAAAAGAAACTTTTTGGATGAATCTGATAATTATAGAGTTAAATGCTTGGTTGGTCCCTGTGGTTTGCAAATATTGCAGACTTGGTCCTAGTCGTTTAATAATTACACACTTGGTCCTAGTGTTTCTAATTTCTGCACTCGTGTTGTCCTTATCATTAACTTAGGTTATATTTCTCAGTTAAGTTTGTATTAAATTAACAAAGTACCCTTACTTATTAAGAAAAAACAATAAATAGAAAATAGTTTAATTAAAACAAATATTTCTGCGGGTCCTACCTCCACTTCTTCCCCAAATCACCATCATCACTACCACCCCTTATATTTCTCTCTCTCTCTAGCCAGATCTCTCTCTCTCTCTCTTCTCAAACAAACAGCACCACCACACCTCCACCACCGAACACCCACTACCACCACTACAAGCACCACACTTTCTCTCTCTCTCTCTCTCTCTCTCTCTCTCTCCCCAACATTTACAGGTTTCATTTGAAATATTTGGGGCGGTGGGACTCAAATACTGAGAGTTTCCGAACAAAGAATTTTGACTTTCATTCTCTAGATGATGACGATGATTCAAATTAGTGGCTCGCTAAATATTTAGGTTTATTTGTGCTTCTAATTGTTCTTAATTAGTATTGTAACTATGCTTCTCTTGATGTTAATTTGTTTTGTGTTAAACAGGTTAGGGTGAAGCTGTAGAGATCTTTTAATGCTACATTGCCATTTACAACATTGGCTTTAGATAGATTAATTAAGTCAAAACATTCAAAGCCAATGGCACTAGTCAAAAGTTTAATTGATAAACATCTGTTTCATCCAGAGTAACTCCTTAAGCAGGTCTGATTGTTATTTGATTAATGTGTAATTTTTTTATTGATTATGGGGGTTAGGGGTGTACTGTCACAACCCCCGTCCCCTATTTACCTGGGAACGGGCGACCGCGAGCCAGTATCAATGGTATCAGTGTTTATCATTATTTGGCAGCGGAAATTTTCATCAGGACCGTAGTTAGGAAATATTTTATCAGAGTAAAACACCACATTTTATATTAATAAATATATTAGGATAAACCCAAATTTTCATTACAAACTGATTTATAGGGATAAACCCTATTTTATTGAAATAAAACATCTTCTTTATTTAGGTAACTTTTATAGCCACATTTCCAAGCCTTCAGTGCTGTCCAGCTGGCTTCTATTTGGCTTTCACATTTTAATACCTGAAACGCGTTTAAAAACATTTTGTCAGTGGGAAATCCTGGTGAGTGAATCCCAATTTAATCAAGAAGAGTTTTTTCATTTCACAGTATTGAGAGCGATTACAGTGTTTATATCTACACAATTACTCATTCAGTACTGTCAATCCTGACTGGTGGGTCATATTACACATTGGCTATCTCGTTGTCCAATGGTAACGTGTTCCACATTTGGTATACAAAACCCCAACATACCGGCAGTAATTGAAGAATTACAAAGACTCAATCATTGCTAATTTAAAATAATTAAGGTTTTGTAAAAAACGGTTTACAAAAAGGAGATTACTCATATTGCAACTTTAGGGTTTTTCCTGTGATTTTCCTGGTTATAATCTATTAATTAAACAATGCACACGCGTTAGTATAATAACCCAATATTTACATTAGTTATACCCTCCCCGAGACAGAACTCCAACGACTACGTCGGGCAGAGCCTCGACAGCCGTTACAGAGCACTAGATGAATCGGGCAGCGTATCTAATACGTAACCGGGGGTTATGATACTTACAATGAGGTAGAACTTCGTTATTTAGGGGGGTATAATGCCCGAGTATTACTTCTACACTATAGAAATTGAAAGAGATTTGTGGGAAATGAGCGACGACAACTGAAGGCTGATCAATCTCATTTATAGGGCTGGAACAGGGGATCCTCGCGCCCCGCGTAAGCCGAAGGTAAATCCTTCGTGGCCCGCGACGTAGGCCGAGTAGGCCCTAGCTTGGCCCGGTATAACAACCCTCTTAAATATTTCCGACACCCCTAATATATTTAAAATGTCCCAATACGTCCTAAAATACACCCCGTATACGAATACAGGCCCGGATACCTTTATTTTTATAAAAATTAATTAAAAATCAAGTTTTTAAGGCTGTGGCGATCCGCGAAGACCTAACCCTGGTTTTACGCGGGCCGCGAGCGAGTGGAAATGAGGCGCAACCCGGTGCTGCCACGTGTTAAACATGCGTCGAGCTTACACCGGTGACTGGCCAACCCTAGGGCCTACTTAACCTAGTTTGCGGGGCGCGACAACCCCTTGTGTGTCCTTCGCGGGCCGCGAGGGAGTCCAAATCAAGCCCTATAAATTGGGAGTATCAGCTTTCACTTTCCGACGCTCACACACACTTTCTCTCTCTAATTTCTACATAGCTAAAGTAAATTTCAGGCATAATAGCCCCCTAAATAACGAAGTTCTGCCTCGTTGTAAGTATCATAACCCCGGTTATGTATTAGATACGCTGCCCGATTGATCTTGGGTTTCGTAACGGCTGTCGTGGTTCTGCCCGACGTAGTCGTTGGAATGTCGTCTCGGGGAGGGTATTACTAATGTAAATATTGGGTTATTATACTAGCGCGTGTGGATTTGTGTAATTAATAGATAATCACCAGGAAATCCTTAAGGAAACCCTAAGACAACAATGTGAGTAATCTCCTTTTTGTAAACCTTTTTGCAAACTATTTTTACAAAACCTTAAATATTTTACGATGTGATTAGCAGTGATTGAGTCTTTGTAATTCTTCAATTACTGCCGGTATGTTGGGGTTTTGTATACAAAATATGGAACACGTTACCATTGGACAAAGAGTTAGCCAATGTGTAATATGACCCGCCAGTCAGGATTGGCAATACTGAATGAGTAATTGTGTAGATATAAACATTGTAATCGCTCTCAATACTGTTAAAAGATAAAAATCTTCTTGATTAAACTGGGATTCGCTCACCAGTATTTCCCACTGACAAAATGTTTTTAAACGTGTTTCGGTTAACAAAATGTGAAAGCCAAATAGAAGCCAGCTGGACAGCACTGAAGGCTTGGAAAAGTGGCTATAAAGTTACCTAAAATAAAGAGATGTTTTATTTAAATAAAATAGGGTTTATCCCTATAAAAATGTGTGTACTTGAAACTTGGGATTTTCCCATGTGTTTAATATTATAAAAGCGTGGTATTTTACTCTGATAAAATATTTTCTAACTACGGTCCTGATGTAATTTCCGCTGCGAAAATGATAAACATCGATACCACTGAAACTGGCCACGGCCGCCCATTCCCGGGTTATTAGGGGACGGGGGTTGCGACAGAAGGTGGTATCAGAGCTAAGCCACTGATTCAGCCACAGAAGTGTTCTGCTGACACCAAGATATTATTCAATATGTTAGGAAATTTTCTACGGAACTACATGCATATTTGTATTTTATTGTTGTGTGTTATTTGACTATTTGTTATTATACAGTATGAGCGACCAAGGACCTTCCGACGCCTACCGTTAGTTGTCCAGCTCACCTAGGAGCGAAGGTACCTCTTCACAGCCTACCATCTCAGGGTATTCAGCTGACAATGAAGATGGGATGTTCGTGTTTAAGGCTCAGTCCGAAGAGCCATTCCCTCCTAAGAAGAGAGCATGGTTCAGTAGAGGAGCGCATGAACGTAGGAAATGGATGAAAAAGTTACAACAATAGCGTGCTTTAGCAGCCGTTAAAAGAGAAATAGATGCTCACACCCAAGATAAGCTCAATAGGAGTCTAGCAAACTTTCATATCTTCGCAAACAGCTGCAGACCCTAACCTGGAGCAACTCATAGCACCCTAACCATTACCCTTGTTTCCCACACAACCAATGGAGATTGAAGCTAACCCAGAAAACCAAATCCAAATGCATGATTTTGACCCAGCAGAGATACCTAGAGTGCCAGCACCCAATCCCTTAGACCCAAACTACGACCCGTGGTTTGACGACCATAGGGATTACCAGCAAAGCTACCCAATACCAGAAGAACCCATGCCAAACCTAGCAGCCTACCCAGACTTAAACCCTCTAGACCCCTATTATGATAATGATCAATTCATCAGGGAAATTCTGGAGAACCCTTATCCTTACCAAGAACCCATGCCCCAGTTCCCAAACCCAGTACCAGCCCCTGCACCCCCAATGAGTGCAGAAATGTACAAGAACTCCGAACCTTAGGTGAGGAGATTTTAGAAGGTAGTGAGAGGATGAGACAGATCGGAGAACGACTCGTATGGAAGTATGACGACCGTAATATGGAGTTCTTGATAAACCCATATCAGTGATGGTGATAATAATAATAAAATAATAATATATAATATGTGTGTATGTTTGAAAAAAAAATCTAGATAATATTTATGGATGCATAATAGTATTGTAATTTTAAATTCCAGTTTCAGTTTTAGTTTGTATTAGATGCATCATATATAAGAAAGAGTAAGTCGCAACGTTCGACGATTTTGATCAATATGTGTGTTGTGTGATTGTTTGCATTAAATATTATCTTGTGATATTAATAATTGGTAAATGTTTAGAATTCAGATGGACAACGAAGTGAACCAGGAAAACCAGAATGACAATAACCCGAACAATAATGATAATGGAAACCAAGTGGATAACAGTGCCATTCAACTCATAGTGGCACAATGGATAATAGATGCAATGCCATATATTATCAAAACAGTTAAGGAAGCAGATAATAAAAGTAATCATGGTAGTAAACGACCCACTGAACCAGAACACAGCGTAAACAATGGACCCATACTTCAAGTGCCCATTCCCAAAAGAAGAAGGACCATGTCTTATGGTTGTTCTTATAAAGAATTTTGGTCTTGTAAACCAATGGAATTCTCGGGCAATGAATGGGCCGTTGCAGCTCTACACTGGATAGAAAAGACTGAGGCAGTCTTAAAAATAAGCAAGTGCGCGGAAGAGGATAAGATAATGTTTGCCTCCAATCTGTTTAAGAACTCGGCACTAGAATGGTGGAACACTATCCTCCAGTCTAGGGGAAGTGACAAGGTTTATAATATGGAATGGGGGGAACTTAAAAACATGGTAGAAAGGAAATTCTGCCCACCTAATGAAAAAGAACAGATAGCAAATAAGTTCTTAAATCTTAGGATGAGTGGAGTGGATAGTAAGGGTTATACTACGTTATTCTTTGTATATGCTAGAATAGTGCCAACCCTTGCATCACCTGAACCAGTATTAATCTCCTATTACATCTGGGGATTAATCAATGAGATTAGGCATGCAGTCAAGGCGGCTAGACCTCAAACTATAGAAGAAGCTGTAGAACTAGCAAACATCTTGACAGATGAGTTAGTGTGTACACGAGAAGAGGACCAAAGGAGGAACCTAGCTCAAAAGCTTACCCAAGAATTTCGCTCTGGAAATTCCAACCGTGGGAAAAATGTAGGTTCTACTTCTGCACCTTATTGCAAGTATTGCAAAAGGAAGCATTCTAGAAGATGCTCCATATATTGCAAATTCTGCAAAATATCTGGACACAAGGAAGAAGACTGCAGGAAGAAACCTAACAACAGGATATGCTACAACTGTAGAGAACAAGGCCACATCAAGCCAAACTGTCCGAAACTAGCTCCAGCCATGAACAACAAGACTACTAAAAATGCTAGGGCATTTGTTCTGACTACGGAAGAAGCTAAGATGATTCCGGACGTGATAGCCGGTACGTTTTTAGTTAATGATATTTTTGTTAAAGTATTGTTTGACTCTGGTGGAAACCAAAGTTTTATTAATACTTCGTTTTGCAAACTTCTCAACCAACCATTAACTAAACTCCAACAAGAATGTTTAGTATAAACAGCAAATGGAGAAACCATTAAGATTTCCGAGATCTTGCAGGGAGCAAGAATAGAATTTTTAAATCAAAAGTTTATTGCAAACCTTTATCCAATGAAGCTCGCAGGATTTGATGTTGTATTAGGAATGGATTGGTTAATAGCCAATAAAGCCAGTATTTTATGTGATCAAAAGTTAATCCAAGTGAATTCACCAAAGGGTGAAAAGATCACAATTAAAGGAGACAAACCATCTAGATCCACGAAATTCATCTCTGTAATGAAAGCAGCCAGTTATGTAAGAAAAGGGTCATTAGTATATTTGATTTTCATAATCAATAACACTGAAGAAAAAGAACTGAAAGATATTCTAGTAATATCCCAGTTTCCAGATGTGTTTCCAGAAGAATTACCAGGACTACCGCCAGACAGGGAAGTCGAATTTAGAATTCATCTGCTACCAGGAACAACACCAATTGCCAAAGCACCCTACCGCTTGGCACCAGCAGAAATGCAAGAGTTAAAGAAACAGTTAGATGAACTGTTGGAGAAAGGATTTATACAGCCAAGCTCATCGCCATGGGGAGCACCGATATTGTTCATTAAGAAGAAAGATGGGTCGATGCGTATGTGCATTGATTACCGTGAATTGAACAAGGTCACGATTAAAACTCGGTATCCATTACCAAGAATCGATGATCTGTTTGATCAATTGCAAGGAGCTCGATTTTCTCTAAGATCGATTTACGCTCAGGATATCATCAATTAAAGGTACAGGAAGAGGACATTCCTAAGACCGCATTTAGAACAAGGTACGACCATTATGAATTTACTGTCATGCCATTTGGTTTAACCAATGCCCCATCTGCATTTTATGGACATGATGAACCGAATATGTAAGCCATATTTGGATAAATTCATAATTGTCTTTATAGATAATATTCTCATTTACTCTAAGAGTAAAGAGGAACATGCAAAGCATTTGCACGCACTTCTAAGTTTATTGAGAAAAGAAAAGCTTTATGCAAAATTTTCGAAGTGCGAGTTTTGGTTAGAGGAAGTGCAGTTTCTTGGACATTTAGTCAATCATGAAGGAATTCATGTGGATTCCACCAATATCGAGGCGATTACTAAATGGAAAACCCCTGAGTCACCAACAGAGGTTAGAAGTTTCTTAGGATTGGCCGGTTATTATAGAAGGTTTATTCGAGATTTTTCTAGAATAGCCATTCCATTAACTAAGCTAACCTGTAAATCTGTTAAGTTTGAATGGGGACCAAAACAAGAAGAAGCCTTTAGAATTCTTAAGCAAAATTTAACCAACGCACCCATACTAGCGTTACCAGAAGGAACTGAGGACCTTGTAGTCTATTGTGACGCTTCTATGTTAGGTTATGGATGTGTGTTGATGCAACGTCAAAAGGTTATAGCCTATGCATCTAGACAACTTAAAAATCATGAAGCAAATTATTCAACCCATGATTTAGAATTAGGAGCGATAATTTTTTCCCTTAGGATTTGGAGACATTACCTTTATGGTAGTAAGTTTACCATTTTCACCGACCATAAGAGTTTAAGGTATGTCTTCGGACAGAAGGAGTTGAATATGAGACAAAGAAGCTGGATGGAGATACTTAGCGATTATGATTGTAATATCCAGTATCATGCAGGAAAGGCTAATGTAGTGGCTGATGCTTTAAGTCGAAAGTATCATGAAAAACCAAAAAGAGTACGTTCTCTTAAATTAAATCTACATGTAGATTTAAATGAACAGATTAGAAAAGCACAAGAATCAGTAATCAAGGATGATACTGAAAAATTGAAAGGAATAATTAAGGAACTAAAACAAGGAACAAATGGAGGAGTTCCATAAGAAAAGAATGTGGATACCTAAATTAGGAAACCTACGCCACCGTATATTAGAAGAAGCTCATAAGTCTAAATATACGATGCATCCTGGAAATGATAAGATGTATCAGGATTTAAGAAAGAATTTCTGGTGGATAGGGATGAAGAAAGATATAGCAGCCTATGTTTCTAAGTGTTTAACCTGTTCCCAAGTCAAAGCCGAACATCAGAAACCCTCAGGTTTATTGCAGCAGTTAGAAATGCCAGTGTGGAAATGGGAATTGATAACAATGGATTTTGTTACCAAATTACCCAAAACAAGAAAAGGTAATGATACAATCTGGGTGATTGTAGACAGGCTAACTAAGTCAGCTCATTTCCTACCAATGAAAGAAACTTTCAGTATGGAGCAACTAGCCAAATTGTATGTAAATGAAATAGTTTCATTACATGGAATTCCTTTATCAATTGTTTCTGATAGAGATAGCCGCTTTACCTCTCATTTTTGGGCAAGTTTCCAAAAGGCAATGGGAACCAAGTTGAATCTAAGCACCGCTTGTCATCCTCAGACGGACGGACAAAGCGAAAGGACAATTCAGACCATGGAAGATATGCTTAGAGCTTGTGTAATTGATTTCGGAGGTAATTGGGACGATCACTTACCACTAATAGAATTTTCTTACAATAACAGTTATCATACCAGTATCAATGCTGCACCATTCGAAGCACTTTACAGACGAAAATGCCGAACTCCAGTCTGTTGGGCAGAAATTGAAGAGAAACAACTATCCGGACTGAGATAGTGCAAGAAACAACTGACAAAATTTTTCAGGTCAAGGAAAGACTAAAAGCAACATGTGATCGACATAAGAGTTATGCTGATAACAGACGAAAGCCACTGGAATTTCAGGTAGGAGACAAGGTATTATTGAAAGTTTCTCCTTGGAAAGGAGTAGTAAGATTCATCAAAAGGGGAAAGCTAAGCCCCAGGTATGTTGGACCTTTTGAGATTATTAGAAAAATAGTAAACTACAACTGCCAGAGGAAATGGCAGGAATACATGATGTATTTCATGTATCTAATCTCAAGAAATGTTTAGCTAATAAATCACTAGTAGTACCTCTTAAGGATATAAAGGTAAATGAAAAACTCAAGTTTGTGGAAAGACCGCTACAGATCGAAGACAGAAAGGTCAAGAATCTCAAACACAAGAGATTAGTTCTGGTCAAAGTAAAATGAGACTTCAAGAGAGGACCAGAATACACTTGGGAGCTTGAATCAGAAATGCAAAGGAAATATCCACACCTATTCCAGTAGACCCCGAGGACGAGTTCTAAAACAAGGTGGGGAGGATATAACAACCCTCCTAAAAATTTCCGACACCCCTAATATATTTCAAATGTCCCAATACGTCCTAAAATACACCCCGTATACGAATACAGGCCCCGAATACCTTTATTTTTATAAAATTTAATTAAAAATCAAGTTTTTAGGGCTGTGGCGGGCAACAAAGACCTAACCCTGGTCTTATGCGGGCCACGAGCGAGTGGACATGAGGCGCAACCCGGTGCTGCCACGTGTCAAACACGTGTCAAGCCTACACCGGTGACTGGCCAACCCTAGGGCCTACTTAACCTAGTTCGCGGGGCGCGACGGCCCCTTGTGTGTCCTTCGCGGGCCGCGAGGGAGTCCAAATCAGGCCCTATAAATTGGGAGTGGACATGAGGCGCAACCCGGTGCTGCCACGTGTCAAACACGTGTCAAGCCTACACCGGTGACTGGCCAACCCTAGGGCCTACTTAACCTAGTTCGCGGGGCGCGACGGCCCCTTGTGTGTCCTTCGCGGGCCGCGAGGGAGTCCAAATCAGGCCCTATAAATTGGGAGTCTCAGCTTTCACTTTCCGACGCTCACACACACTTTCTCTCTCGAATTTCTACATAGCTAAAGTAATTTCGGGCATAATACCCCCTAAATAATGAAGTTATGCCTCGTTGTTAGTATCATAACCCCGGTTATGTATTAGATACGCTGCCCGATTGATCTAGAGTTCCGTAACGGCTGTCGTGGTTCTGCCCGACGTAGTCGTTGGAATGCCGTCTCGGGGAGGGTATTACTAATGTAAATATTGGGTTATTATACTAGCGCGTGTGTATTTGTGTAATTAACAGATAATCACCAGGAAATCCCTAAGGAAAACCCTAATACAGCAATGTGAGTAATCTCCTTTTTGTAAACCTTTTTGCAAACCGTTTTTACAAAACCTTAAATATTTTACAATGTAATTAGCAGTGATTGAGTCTTTGTAATTCTTCAATTACTACCGGTATGTTGGGGTTTTGTATACAAAATGTGGAACACGTTACCATTAGACAAAGAGTTAGCTAATGTGTAATATGACCCACCAGTCAGGATTGACAATACTGAATGAGTAATTGTGTAGATATAAACATTGTAATCGCTCTCAATACTGTTAAAAGATAAAACTCTTCTTGATTAAACTGGGATTCGCTCACCAGTATTTCCCACTGACAAAATGTTTTTAAACGCGTTTCAGGTAACAAAATGTGAAAGCAAAATAGAAGCCAGTTGGACAACACTGAAGGCTTGGAAAAGTGGCTATAAAGTTACCACAAATAAAGAGATGTTTTATTTGAATAAAATAGGGTTTATCCCTATAAAACGTGTGTACTTGAAACTTGGGATTTTCCCATGTGTTTAATATTATAAAAGCGTGATATTTTACTCTGATAAAATATTTCCTAACTACGGTCCTGATGTAATTTCCGCTGCCAAAATGATAAACACCGATACCACTGAAACTGGCTGCGACCGCCCGTTCCTGGGTTATTAGGGGACGGGGGTCGCGACACTCGGTCACCGCTCTAGCCTCGACACGTGTTGACACGTGGCAGCTCCGGGTGCCGCCTCTTGTCCTCTCGCTCGCGGCCCGCGTAAGATGAAGAGCAAGTCTTCGCGTCCCGCGAGAGACTATATAAATTGATTTTTATTTAATTTTTGTAAAAATAAAGGTATTTTGGGCCGTTTTTCGTATACAGGGTGAATTTTAAGACGTGTAGGGATCTTATAAGTATTTTAAGGGTGTCGGAAATATTTTAGGAGGGTTGTTATATGTACGGTGGTTTGTTGTAGGTCGGAGGGAGGTGGTTGGTAGTGGTTTAGGGGTGTATGGTGGTTGGTTGCAGGTCAGAGGGAGAGGTTTAGGGTGTATGATGGTTGGTTGCGGTGGAGATTGATGGCGGTTCATGGTGTTGTGTCGCTGTGTGGTTGTAGGTGTTGGTGGGTAGGTGATGGTGGTGGAAGAAGATGACTTCTTTTAGTAAAGTAGAGTAAAGTATGTTGCAGGTTTTGCAAAGGGAAGAAGGTGGACCCATTTTGTTATCAAACTATTTTCTATTTATCGTTTTTCTTAATAAGTAAGAGTACTTTGGTAATTTAATACAAACTTAACTGAGAAATCTAACCTAAGTTAATGATAAGGACCACACGAGTGCAAAAATTACAAACACTGGGACCAAGTGTGTAATTATTAAACCACTAGGACCAAGTCTGCAATATTTGCAAACTACAGGGACCAACCAAGCATTTAACTCATACTTATATTTAAACCTTGGGTAAATTACACTTTTCGTCCTTTATGTTTGTATCGAATTGCAGTAGATGACCTTTAACTTTAATAATTATAGCCACAGTCCATTATTTGGAAAACTCATTACACCATACGTCCTTTAGCACTAACAAGGTTAAATTTTCAGGTTAATTATGGCATGTGCATTGCCCATGAGGGTAGGTTTGTAATTTTACTCCTTTATTTGTCTAAAACAAATTTAAACAATAAAACAAATCACAATTAAAATATAAACCCATTATTCTACATAATATTTTTGTTTTTAGATTTGGTATATATGTAGATATTTGTTTGCTGATTCAATATTTTGAGGTTCTGCAACTTAAACGAAATTAGGGTTCTTACCCCTCTACCGACACCACTCCACCACCTCCAACTGACCACCAGCTCCACCCACCCCACACCATGTCTTTCTTTCTCTTCTGAACCCCACACCAGAGTCCTCGCCGTTAATCATTCCGCCACGTACGCTGAACTGATCGTCAAGCTTTGGGAATCGTGCGGATTCTCCGTAATTTGAAGTGTAAATTACCATCGGAAGATCTGGGCGTTCTGGTCTCCGTTTCTTCCGATGAAGATCTCGCTGTTGCTGTTATCGAAGAGTACGATCGAGTTTCACCGGATGCCAAGATCAAAGTCGTACTGTTTTTGGTGAATTCGTTGAAGACGGTTTCTCCAGTTTCGTCTGTTGAATCGCTCGTTGATTTTCCGGCGACGAAACCGTTGATGTGTCCAAGAAGACAACAGCATCGCCCTTCAATTGATGTCGAATCTGCAAACTTAATTAGGGGTCCAACGTGAGGGGTTGGGTTCTGATGGTGGCGTGATTGTGGAGGTCGATGGTGATGATGGTTGAGGGCGGCAGGATTGCGATATGGTGGTGGTGTTTCTATCTAATGACAATAGTGGTACATGATAATGATGGTTGATGGTTGTGGTTATGATGGTTGATGGTGTTGAATGCTGCTGGTGATGATAATGATAGTTAATGGTTAATGTTGATGATGGGTGTAGAGATAAAGACGGTGAGAGAAGATATGAGAGAGAAGGGGAGTTTTATGGATTATTATATAATTTTAATAGATCGGGATTAACATACAAGCGCTCATGTACAATGTACAATGCACATGACATACTTAACCTGAAAATTTAACCTTGTTAGTAATAAAGGACGTAGGGTGTAATGAGTTTTCCAAATAAAGGATTGTGACTGTAATTATTAAAGTTAAAAGTCATCCACTACAATTCAATACAAACATATTGAACGAAAAGTCTAATTTACCCTTAAACCTTAGTTACAATTATGATAGGCTACTCAAAGTAAAAAAAAAAAAATAGTAATTTGAAATTGTCACGTTCTAGTTGAAAATGTATCTTGACACAGAAATGTGTGCCTTTCTAATTATTTAGATGGTCCACCGTATATTCTTCTTTTTGAAACCCATGAAAGAATCATGGAACACAATTTTCGACCGTCGGATTAGCGAATCCCAAATCCTAGACCGTCGATGTACAGCAACACTCCTCGGTCAGACCCGTTATAAATAGCACATGAATTGAAAACCCTAGCTCACACCCAGCCTCCGCAAATAACGCAGAGGTACGTGTTAACTGTCGTCTTCTTCTTTTCTCTAGGGTTCTTCTTGATCGCGTATACTCTAATTTTACATTTTAATTAACAATTCATAGTATGTTCGATTTGTATAATGCAAAATTGAGTTATTTTACTTTAGATCTGTTCGGTTTAGTTTAACATTTCATTTCATTGTTTCTCTATTTGATCGCTAATGTTTTTGATGCAGATTTTAGTTTTTTTTTTACCGTGAATGTGTTGTATGTAGTTTGTATATCACAATATTACTGTTTTTTTTGTTTGATCGATGACTTTTATGATGTGGAATTGTGCCATTTTACTGTCGATCGGTTATACTACTCTGCGAATTTGATGTGCGTTGTTGGCTACGTGATACGTTCTATGAATTTTGCTTTTTAGCTTGTTAGAATTGATGATGATATTAAAAGGAGTTGATGCTGATGTTTATGTTTGTTTCTGGCGGTGGTTTTGTTTGAATTGTTTGGTTTTAGTTTACTCTAGTGTAGCATTTACTTTATTTTTTCGTGAATAAACGCTTAGATGTGTGTTGATCTGCTTCACAAAGTTGCAAAGATCACAGTGATTGCGATTTAGTATTTTTTTTTTCATTATTGTAAAAATAGTTAGATGCTAGTTGTGCGTTGGGGTACTGACTAGCTATTAGATGGATTAATAGCGATTAAATGGATTGGATTTTTTTTCTAATTTTTGCGTATATACACACACACAAAGTTTATTATTATATTTTATAATTTTTTTTAAACTTAAGCATAATTATTCAAATACTTCAAATATTTTGACCAATTTTGACCGGCTTTGACCGATTACCGATTAATCAGCAATTAATCCTGATTTTTACAACAAGCCTTTTTTTAACAATAGTGCAGATTTTTTTGTTTCTTGTTGAGTCATGCTCTTGTTTATTTTTATCTTCTGTTTTTACTATGTGGCTAGTTAATTTACATTAGACGGTGCTCTGTTTATTGTTACTTTTTTATATATCTTCTGTTTTCATTGATCATATATGTTTTAACTTCTTAAAATATAGAGTAGGGATTATTTTTCTATGGTCTATTTTTGTATCCTTAATGATGCATGATACCTGTTAGTACTCTGATTGCTCCATTTTTTGCATAAATTGAATTTGACATGAAAAAAAAATCCATTTTAATAATTTGTTGATGCCTTCAGGAATATCATTTGAAACTCAATGGCAGATCAAAACCATCATCCAACTGTCAGGAGGGTAGCTAGCCAGCTACACCTTTCGCAACACGCTCTAGCTCCGAATGGCGGTCTCAACAAACCTGCTTCAACTCAGAAGCAATTCATTTACAGGAACTACACAAACGCAGGGTTCAGCTATCCAGTGACACAATCATTGGTGGCTGCAAATGCTTCTCCCGTTTTTGTTCAAGCGCCAGCAGAGAAAGGGCTTACTGGTTTCGCTATTGACTTTCTTATGGGTGGGGTTTCAGCTGCCGTATCTAAAACTGCTGCTGCTCCAATCGAGCGGGTCAAACTTTTGATCCAAAACCAAGATGAGATGCTTAAGACCGGCCGTCTTTCTGAACCATACAAGGGCATTGGAGAATGTTTCAAAAGAACAATTAGGGATGAAGGTGTCATGTCTTTGTGGAGAGGAAATGTTGCGAATGTCATCCGTTACTTTCCTACACAGGTTCGTTTCTATATCTTTTTAATGGCGTTTTGTATTCAGTGTGTATTCAAGTTTTCTGAATTTGTGGTATTGTTGAACCCTACAGGCACTTAACTTTGCGTTTAAGGATTACTTCAAGAGTTTGTTCAACTTTAAAAAAGACCGCGATCCTTACTGGAAAGTGTTCGGTGGTAACATCGCGTCTGGTGGTTTTGCTGGTGCTTCCTCTCTTGTCTTTGTATTCTCTCTAGATTATGCTAGAACTCGTTTAGCCAATGACGCTAAGGCAGCAAAGAAGGGTGGCGAGAGGCAGTTCAATGGTTTAATCGACGTTTACAAGAAGACATACGCATCAGACGGCATTGCTGGGTTATACCGTGGGTTCCCTCTTTCAGCTGCCGGTATTTTTGTTTACCGTGGTCTGTATTTCGGAATGTATGACTCTCTCAAACCAATTCTCCTAACCGGATCATTGCAGGTTAGTTTTGTTATATATATATATATATATGTGTGTGTGTGTGTGTGTGTGTATACATACATAAGCTGATTTGGGAGCGGTTTTGTTGTCAATTTTACTGCAGGATAATTTCTTTGCTAGCTTTGCGCTCGGTTGGTTGATCACAAACGGAGCCGGTCTAGCCTCGTACCCGATTGACACAGTGCGAAGAAGAATGATGATGACATCTGGGGAAGCCGTCAAGTACAAGAACACATTTGACGCGTTCAACCAAATCGTGAAAAAGGAGGGTGTGAAATCATTGTTCAAGGGTGGAGGTGCAAACATCCTCAGAGCTGTGGCTGGTGCAGGTGTGCTTGCCGGTTATGATCAGCTCCAGCTTATTGTTTTCGGGAAGAAGTGGTCTGGTGGAAGCGGTTAAGACTTTGAGATCATAAAGTTGCCATATTATGGATGATGGTGATAAATTTTTGTTTCTTTGAGATTAAGTTCTGTGTTGGTAAGGATTAAAGCATCCTGCGGTACTTTCTTAAAATTTTGTTTTGCTGCAATTCGAGGTTTATTATTGCATATGCCGGAAAAAGGCTCGTTAATGAAACATTTCCTTTGGGTTAGAGGCTATTTTAACTTTATTAAATCTTAAAATTACAATACATAACTTAAATGTTATTAGTTGATTCAGCAATTATTCTAGATTTCTAGAGATTCTTTAAATAAATTTATATAAAATTTAGAAGACAACTCTTTGATACAATTCTTTTTGACATGGAAAAAGCATGTATATGTCCATTAGGAAACGAACAAGAAAAAAAGCTTATCATCAAATGACAATAACCATCCATCTAGTGGTGTGCTCTGAAAATGTTCGAAAATCTCTAGGACACTGGGTTAGAACACATGTCTTCTCATTATTAAAGTGACTTTCAAACCAAGTGATTAGTGACTTTCAAACCAAGTGATTTGGTATTTTACAGATTCATTACACATATTTTAACTTTATAGTGTAAAACTAATAAAAAAAAATTGGGCCCCTGATGGGTTTGGGCCCTGAGCCGTCGCCTATCCCGCACACCCTTCGGGCCGGCCCTGTGTTATGGTCCAAAAGAGAGGATCAAACAAGCTGGTGGGTGCTTTCAGGTAGTGGGACAAATAAGAACCATCCATGTTGGTTGGAGGTTCTTTGAAGCATCTAAACTTTTGGACACAAAAGTGGCATTCATGACTTGATTCTTCTTTCAAATCATGATTGATGATTCTATGTTTATTGGAAAAGTAAAAGATACAGCAATGAAATGGTGGTTTAAATACAAGCCATTAAAAGTCCCTTTGTACAAATGATGTGTTTTATGTTGATTTAGAAAATATAACTTTGAGAAGACTTCCAAAGAGTATGACCTGGTCTATTTTGTTAGAATGGTGCACAACTAGGCAACAGCATTCAATTGATGCAAGTCAATTCCTTCTGCTTTGGTGAAACCTTCAACTATAAACTAGAGATAAGCTGGAAGTTTTAATCTCCATTGTTTTTTATTAAATTGAAAAACTTATTTTACTAGCGTCTATCATGTTTTGATCTTTGAACGTCTATCAAGCTAAGAAACCTTTTTGCAAAGTCGGGTCACAAATATAACGATATAAACAAATAAACGGTCACTCAAGCGTGTGATAGAAATAAATACAACACATGTCCTTTTTATCGCGTCTCATACGACCAAGTCGACCTGTGTCATCATCATTTACATTTTCATCGACCAACGTATCTTGACAATTTCATTCGATCATTATACTTTGAATCGTTATTTTCATGTCATCAAGATGTGACACAAACTTTATATTTATAGTTTTATCAACAAAATTACAACTTGTGATTGTTTCACCATGCGTGGTATATAATATAAAGTTTTAACATGAACCCATTTTTGAAGATTTTGATAATTTTTCCTACACATTCAAATCTTAATATAAACAATAGTTGAGAACGTGTAGGGGTAATGTGCCGGTGTTTATTCTATCCCAACTTGTAAGATATGCTCGCCGGCAGGTAAACTGTAAACAATCGTTCTTTGGATCGGCAATCCTTGGAAATTTGAAAATGTATATTAAAATGAGTATCAAATCATATCTTTTGAATTAGTTTTCCTTTTTGAAGACCAAATATAGTTATTCATTAGGATACGTTTTTTATGTGATGTGTTTGTTGTGAGTGGCGGAACTAGTATTTTTTTTAGTCGGGGTCTTGGTCTATGTTTATCGAGACAAATATTTTATCGAGTCGGGTTACCAAAATATTTTTAATTTTGAATAATTATTTTCTAAAAGTTAGCAAAATGCCCCTACGGATTTCGTTGGTATCTTTTCCGTCAACAAAAGTTTGATAACTGTTGATGTGATTGTCTTGGTGTGTGTACCGACATCCGTTTTTTGTAGTAACATCATCTCCAGGAATAGTTTATTTAAAAACTCATTTGAGTTAGAGAAAACCTATGAAAACTCAGTTTTTTTTTTATTTTTTAACATAGGTTATATATGTTATTGTAGTTATTACAAAATATTAAAAAAATTACAGGTAATTGTTACATATGCATTGCAACATGATACTGTTGCCTTGGAATCTTTGTATCATTTTAACAACGACATTTTATTACACATGTGTACTAAATACCTTTTTTAATAACTATAATAATATACTAGTTTAAGATCCCGCGAGTTTCGCGGGTGGCTTAACACAAACATATAATATCTACTGGCGTTGAAGCCCATGTATGAACTATACCAATCTTTAGATACACCGAAATCGCCAAATATGATATGGGTATCAAAAATTGCCAAATATGGGTACCTGTGCGGAAAATGTTCGGTACGGTACCTGTACCAATATTTGTATGTAAAATTCAGTAAAATACTGCTACCGTACTGACTCGAATATACCGGTACCAAAAATGCCAAGAAGTGAGTACCAAAAAAATTGGATACGGGAAATTTGATACCGGAACCAACTATATCAAATGCTCATCTCTAGTCCTTTCCTTCACTTGTGACATAACCGAAGTCCGATCCAAGATGTAAAGTCCAAAGCCATCCACCTAAAACACATCAGCCAAATTTTAGAAGAAAAAAACATCAACTTTGACTTTTTACTTTTTAGTCAAACGAATCAAACTATTATTTAAATTGCTGTAAACTAACCATATAACCTCCATAACAACAATACACTCCGCTAAATTTCTTCGTGTTCGATAAATTTGGTATATCTTTGGAACTATTGTCACAGCAGCATTGAGTTTCCTAACGGGTCGAGGTGAAACAAAGACGGTTGACCCAGGAGAATTCAAACCACCCGTCTTAAGTTTCGACCTTTTGGGTTCTGATTTTTTGAAAACCTGAACCAGATTCTTGAAAGAAAGGGAAGCCTCAAGAATTACATCAACCCATAAGCTTAACTATTCTTGATACTTGCCATTGTGTCGACCCAAACCCTTGACTATTTTTTCTTTTAATTTTGGTCAGTCGGTTTCAATATTTTTGAATCGTAGCGAATGTTTTGGTTAAATCCACTATATAAATCCGAACTAGACCGTAAGTTCGAAACATATTTCATTTTTTAATATCATATACACACATCTGTATACTGACATGGTGACAAAATCCGTTTATTCGGCTTCATTCAAATTGCATAATGGACTATCTTTTTTCTTAAACAATTTGGACTTACATCTTGTGTTAGTACCGGGCTAATGAAAATATTATTTCTTTACATAATCTAGGCTTTTTTTTTTCTATTGGACATCCAGCAATCATATTGTGCTGCTAGTGCTACTTCATTCAAACTATGGCAACTTGTATGTAATTAACTTTTTTATGTAGTTTTAAAACCTTTTTATTTTATAGTTTATACATTTTATAAAGAAGGCCCAACAAAAGCCCAAACTGCAAAATCAAACCGGAACAAAACCGTTAGTAACGGTTCGGTTTTAAATTTGAACGGTTTGGTTTCAGTTTTGAATAATCTTAAACCGTTAATAACGGTTCGGCTTGGTTCACGATCTGAGGTAAAAACGTCCAAATCAGACCGTGAACACCCTTATATTCTACAACTATTTTTTTTATAGATCCCTGCCTCAATACATATGAATTCTTTTCTGGTCTGGGAGAAATTTTTTTGGATGAAATCAGTTATGATTTTTTTTTTAATTTACAACTTAACCCAAAAACCAATTACACCCAACCCAAATGAACCAACCTGAAGTACCCGAACTTGACCAAACCGATAGTTAAATGGTTCAGTTATCGAGTCACTTTTTCCTAGCAAAAGACCCGAAACCCGATACAAAACCCGAAACCTGATAAAAAACCCGAAGAACACCCCTACGTCCAGCGGCTTTTATTATCTAACTAAATTGCTAACTGTGATATTTTAGTTAATGAAAGTTAACAGTTAAAAGATTATATAGTCAAATAACTAAAAAAAATAGTTAAAACATAAGAGAAAAAGAATACTAAATGGAATACCTTTCACTTCACAACTTCACGGTCTTGCATATGGGACTTAAGCTTCCATTTTTAGGCTGCATAACCATTTGCAAGATGAAACCGAGTCAAAGTCGAGCATGACGAAACACATATACCGTTGCTGACATCAAATCCATAAGTATATATATTTTTTATAAATGAAATTAAATATTCCATTAAATAAGGTAAAAGTTAGATTACTATCATAATTCACAAATCTAGCTATAAACAATTTATAAATCTTTAAATAATACAACATTTAATATTTTATTTGTAATCTTATCATTAAACGTGTATAACAATTCAACTAAATAAGCAGCTAACTAACTGCTTGTCGTTGGTATGTTTTATTTTGTTCTTCAACCATTTTACTTAAATAAGATTACTATCCTCTATATGCAATTCCAAACCACCATTTCTAAGTACATATACTTGAATTCATCAAATACCAAATGAATAAATAATTAATGTGCATTACACATATAAAACAAACAGTATTTTATAATGTCACTTTAATCTTCATCAAAATTGAAAACCTAAAACCAGATTAACAACTACTAAAATTAGCAGGCTACAATATGATTGTATTTTTTACAGCAAATAAATATATTAAAATCCTAAAGGCAAATCAAATACTTGTATAGAAAACCAAAAGTGGCAGCTTTTAATATGATTAGTCAAATTTGCCTGTAAAGATAGATACAATACAATACCTGTAAATTTTCCACCTTCATGTCTATGTAAAGATAGATACAATACCTGTAACAAATCAATATAATTATTAGTCAAATTTGCATAAAAATGATTAAATTAAACATACTAACCCAACCATAAGAACCAGCTATATCGATATCAATGAACTCAGTATCGGAATCATCATGTTCATGATCTGACATTAGTTCTGACTGCGCCAGTACCAGGATAAAATGTTCCACCTTCATGTCTATGTAAAGATACATACAATACCTATAACAAATCAACATAATTAGAAACAAATGTTTTATTTCTCCAACATTTTAAGTAGAAATCCATATACTCACCACATACAGGATACATATATGTTACAACACTAACAAACAACCAACTATTAAAACTTCAACAATCACAAACAAATCAATCCACAAAAAACCCGTTTTATAACTTGATTCAACTATAAAATTGAAAAGCAATTTCAGCACATACCTAGATTCTTATCAAGCGTCTTAGTAAACTGATTCAAAGTCGGTGGAACCTTCAACCTCTGTTTCAAAATCCTCCTCTTCCTCTGAATCATGAAACTTGTGGCCATCTAACAAACCTATGCACAGATTTCAAAATCCTCCTCTTCCTCAAATCACGCAAATATTCATCACAAATAGGATTTAGGCCTTTGCATAACCATAACCATCAATTTATATAACAAAACCATAATGTTAATAGACAAAATCAACAGATTTTCGATTATAAACGGATTTAGGGTTTATATAAAAGAAACGTAATTTTAAAACAGTAAGTAAACGGAAGAAAGCATAAAGGATGATTAAAGACAGAATTAAACAAACTCATCTTAAAGATTTGGAGATCGATGGAAGATATTCAGTAATCGATTTAAGAAAATGATGAAGTAGACGGAGATCTTGAAGAACGTGTAATCATCTGTATATGTATCTTGCTTGACAATAATCTTTGTTAAATGGAAACTGATTGGTATTCTAGGAAGAAATTGGAGAGAAGATGAATAGATGATTTTGAAACGGTTGTATAGTAATTAGGGTTTACAAAATAGAGGAAAAGTATACACGCGTGTGAAGAGAATGGAATGGCGCTCAAAAGGATTGAGGGAGTGGTATTGAAGTGCCATGTGGCATCTAGTGGTTTAAGCAAATGCCAAGTGGCCAAAATTGTTTTGTTTTAATATAAGTAATAGATATCACACAAAAAAATGCTTGTTTGATATGGTTTTCACGCATGTTTAATAAATATAATAACATATATACACAAAAAAATTGTTTGTTTGATATGGTTTTCACGTGTGTTCTTAACTCAAGTGGGTCTTCAATATATATTTTCCTTACCACCTCCAACCTAAATCCTCAAAAGCTTTTACAAACATGTCCATTGCGTTGTCACTTCATGTTTCGAATCATCTTTAAGACCAAGCGTAAACGCTCGTGGTTGGGCCACTACGAAGCAACCACTGCCCCTTGAACTCGTGGAATGCAAATTTGGCCTTCTCTCGTTGTTGTGACCACGAGCTAGAGAGAGAGAGAGAGAGAGAGAGAGAGATTGGTTGGGTTTTTTTGGTTAACCAATCATTTTTTTTTCTTTTTTTCAATTCCAAAACCACTAATTTCACATGTCTCTCCATTACTCCATTTCACCCCATTTTCAGGCGTTGATGACATGGAACGAATATGCTAAATCTTTTGAAGTGCTTGATTATCTTCACTATCGCGTAAACTTTCGAAACCTTTCTAGTTGAAGTTGAAACTATGTTGGGCTTGACGTTTGTAAGTTGGTGGCTCTTCCTCATCATAATCCATTCAATTTGGATTAAACTTGTAATAAACAGGCCTGTTTACCCGAATCATACTGTAAATATAGATTTTATATTTTCTTTTCGGTGTCCTTGGGAATACATTGTTCTACAAATCCGCCAGGCTTTTTAGTTTTTATAATTTTAGGGAAATAAAATTATATAAAACTGAAAAGTAATACAAATGTATTTGATAATCCCAACAAGTAATTTTTAACCAATTAATGGGTACACCCATGCTCTGGTAATGAGTAACCGAGTAACCAGCGAGCATGAGACACAATTTTACAATCAGATGTGGTATTGATATATCGCATTGCCATCCATAAACTAAGGGTCACTTTAAAGAGAAAGTAAAATGGTTACCACTAAACCACATGACTTCTTTTATCTCTTATCACACAAAATATTTTAACGGGGCAACTTTCTTATAACATACAGGTTCACTAAGTTTTGGTAATACAGACTTAGTATCAGAAGAAAAAGAAACTACAAGTTGCTTGACCCTGGTGTGACATGTGTGGTCCGTCACATTTGTTTTTGTCAGTACCCTTGTAATTTTGAATAAGAGTGAATCTAATACATGAATTCACATAGATGATTTAGCTTGTTTCAAAGCGAGAAGTAATTAAGTGAGCAGAGCGACGAAGTGTTTCAAAGTGAGAAGTGATTAAGTGAGTATAACGACGAAGTGATTACATAATGAAAAATAATCTAAGTAACATATGTGTCATAATTGATAATACATAACCAATTAAATAGAATATATTAAAATTCTGGATTTTAGGGTATCCAATTCGATTCTTTCTAAAATTCCTGTAATCATCACCATCATCATACTCAGTAAATCCCACCAATAGCAAAGCTAAGGTAGGGTTTGAGGAGGGTAGATGTAGACAGCCTTACCTCTATCCCGTAGAATAGAGAGACTGCTTCCAGTGAGTCCCCCGGCTCGATTGTAGTTTTGTATCAAGCCTTATACCTAAGACACATAACACTCAAACAATCGGGACAGAGACTGAATGGTGCATGTACCCTCGTGTCCTTCCGCTATCCGCTATCAACCATCTGCCGCTTTCTAAAATTCCTGTCCGAATTCAAATCCGAAAATTCAAGAATTTTCGGAAAATTCAGGTTCGGAATTTTGGTTTTTCAATTGGATGTTCGGATTCAAATCCTTTTACACATCCCTAATTTTATCGGCATGCACTTGTGTGTTGAAACTCCATTTGATTAGTCTTTCAATTAATTGTCAATATTGATTCATTTATTTCGTGTAATTTCTCGTTCATAATAACCCTTCCACAACACCAATGTTACCTAAACAATTATTGAGCAGAGGTGCTTCTATGAAGCACACAGCCATGTTGAATAAGTCCCTTCGTCAGAACTTAATATAAAATGTGGTAGTTGGTAACTACTACAAATTTATTTGGTTTTTTTTTTTTTTTTTTGTCAACTGGGGCATAATATTGAAGACTTTCCCTTCTATTTTACAAAGTCAATGCTTCTCGAGGGAGTTGGATTGGGACATTTTACTAACATAAGCCTACTAATAATATATTCTACAACTACATATTATATATGAGAATATTAAATATAGAAATTCAAATGAACCAAGTCCATATAAAGTATGCATGCTTTTAGATCTAAACCTTTTGTAGTAATTCTAACCGTTGATAAAAGTAATTGGAACTTTGGGTGTATGTAACAATAATAATAATAACAACAATAAGTGCATCTCCAACAATGCCTATGTGGCAGCGTTTGGAATTCCAAATTCCAAATACAAACCACAAACATGATCAACATGCATTGGAGGAGTTTGGATCTGCGGACTCTTCCGGACATTGATGGTGCGGATTACACACAAAAACATTTTTTTTTATGTTTTTGCTATAAGAAGTGGAGTGTAAAGCGGAGTTTTTGAATTGTTTGGTGTTGCAAGAAAAATCAAAGTTCGTGAGGTTTGTTTGAAAGCTTATGTAGAGGTTTTTGGTGGTTGGAATTTGATAGCATTGAAGATGCTCTAAGTATAACAATAACAATAACAACATTAATAATAATAATATATGTACGCGAGATGAGAAGCCTAACAGTAACATATGTATGCGAGACAAGAAACCTAACAAATTGACAAAAGAAAAAATAACAAGTGATAAACTTGTTACTCATGTTTAGATATCAATCACCGTCTACCAATAGGCCATGACCTTTTCTTGTTTTTCTTTGACGGATATCATACATTTCACGATCCACGCTATTTAAATATTTTATGAAAAAGAAACTCCAACTTCCAACTAAAGCTTAAGAAAATAGTTAAACGAGAAGCGAAAAAAAAAACCAAATGTTATTAACTTATTATATGTAGCCGTCTCATAATTTTGATTTCTATGTTGAAAATAATTGAGATCACAATGAATTGAGTTTTAAATAAGAAATATAGATATTAAAAAATAATAATAAAATTATACAAGCTGACTTTTTACATGATATAAGGGTGAACGGAGTGGATAGGTAAACACAACGGCAAAGCGGTTTACCGAGCGGTAACACCGCCGTCGTCTGTGTTTACCGCTCTGCGAACAATCGAACATGGATGATCGGTGAACCTTTACCGACTCGGTGAGAGGGAGGGAAAGGGGGAGAGAGAGGGTGTGTGGTGGGGTCCAATTTTTCTCAACCAATCAAACATTTTTTTTAAATAGTTTACCTAAACCCCATTAGGTAAACAACCGTCAACGTTTTTGAGCATTAAGTAAACAATTTAGATGAATTGATGTGGAACTGTCTGATTGAGTGAATGTGAAGTTTACCTATTCCAAATAGGTAACCACTCCCTTCACCCTAATCAAAATACCAAAAGCAAACCAAGCTACCTTTGTGAGACATATGGACCGAACAATTAACGAAATAGGTATTGATTTTTAACATTTATAAAATAAGATAATACATAATCAACCAATTAAAAACACCAAATAAATAAAATCAGCTAAAAATGCTGAAGTGCAAAATAAAACACTATTCAACAATTATTCACTCAGTTAAAAAAGCCAATAAAACAACCAACTCAACAATTACACATGTAAAGTGCAAAAATAATTACAACTATACGTCTAACCCACAAAAATTATTCAACCAAATAAATTGCTGTGAAAACTGAGTATCACTCTAAATCTCACACATGTATGCCTCATTTAGTAATTCTTTCAAACGCTTTTCACAAACAAAAAAGAAGTTATTTACTCGAGAAAAGAAATAAAATAAAGATAAGAGTTAATTACACCATTAGTCCCTGTGGTTTATGGAAAATAACAAGGTCAGGTACTAATAGTTTAAAATAACGTTCTAAGGTTTTAACTTTTCAATTTGTAACAACCTGGGGTATTAACACTAACTTTTGTTAACATTTCTGTTAAGTTTGAATGAAATTACTAAAATACCCTTTTAACAACTATAAGTGCCTTTTATGTAATTATCTTTATCTTAATACAGGGATCATTATAATTAAATTTATCTCAAAGTTTGACTTTTCCTTTTCTTTTATTTTGTTCTTCACCAGATTCTATTCTCACCCACCCATGTTTATGTGAATTGGTCGGCAACGAGCTATGCACTTGATCTGTCAATTGAATCGTTGAAGAAGAAGGTTTGATATTGTAGGTGTCGAGTAAAAGGTTTGATTTGTAAGTTTACCGGAGACTAATACTGAAAAGGGTTTGAACGGTCGGAGTTGATTGTGATCGTGAGTGAAATATTCATCTAATTTGAAGGGTGTTGGGGCACCATGGGATTTAAGGCTTTGATTTTGATTATAAACTAAGAGATAATTATAAACTAAGAGATAAGGATTGTTGCTCCATATAAATGAACTACCGACTTTAAATTGGGATATAATAGTTTATTGTTGTTTATGTGTTCTTTAGTTTGTTTACAAGAGTTGATTTGAAAGGATTTAAGAAATTATTGAAAGATGAAGATGAAAACAGGTTGAATATGTATATGATGGATACAATTGCTCCTCACCTAAAGTTGTACTTTAAGTAATTTTATTTCTGATGATAAAGAAGTTGTGGCTTTGGTTGACTTTGATCTCAAAAAAGGAAATGGGTTTCAGAGAACTTTGCCACAACATTTATGAAAGTAAGATCGAAAATGAAAGGGGATGGTTATCGCTGGGATTTTGTTGCAAGGAAAAATTGAAACCAAAATCGAAATTGTTTCGACACCTATTTGTCAGAACAAAATAAAAGAAAAGAAAAAATCAAAGTTTGGGATAAATTTAATTATACAAATGATCCCTGTATTACAGATAAAGAGAATTTATAATTATATAAATGGCCCTTATTGTTGTTAAAAGGGTATTTTAGTAATTTTATTCAAACTTAACAGAAAAGTTAACAAAAGTTAGTGTTAATACCTCAGATTGTTACAAATTGAAAAGTTAGAACCTTAGAACGTTATTTTAAACTATTAGTACCTGACCTTGTTACTTTTCATAAACCACAGGGACTAATGGTGTAATTAACTCTAAAGATAAATTATTGCACGATGCTAATTAACCGACATTTCTTTTATGTTGTCTTCATGATGGGTGGAAACATTCAAATCTAAAATACTTGAAGAAGATGCGGTAATTGGTGGGTCTTTCTTCCTACTAGTTATTGAAAATTATATAAGATAATAAAAAATATTATGACGGCTAGTTTTATGCATTAAACAAATAGACAAGGCTTGTATAAATTGAGTTCAATTCTCAGTAGTTTTCAACAAATAATATCATTCTCTACTCAAGACTTTTAGAGAGAAGTAAGAAAACAAAAGGCTACCTTCATATGATACGGCTGGGGGAGTTGAGGCATTGGCCTCAACTTGTGTACACTTTTGCTTTCTTATTGATTGCCATTGGTGTTGTTGCTGACGAATCTTATAAATATGATTCACCATTGCCATATGGTGATTGGAAATTGCCTCCACCGGTAAAAAATAGATGGTCATCTCCACCTTACTTTTACAAGTCGCCACCACCTCCATCACCACATCCACCACATCCATATCATTACAAGTCTCCACCTCCACCATCCCCATCCCCTCCTCCACCGTATTTATATAAGTCTCCTCCTCCACCATCACCTTCACCACCACCTCCTTATGTGTATAAATCTCCACCGCCGCCATCACCGTCCCCTCCTCCTCCATACGTTTACAAGTCACCTCCTCCACCATCACCATCCCCGCCCCCTCCATATGTATACAAGTCTCCTCCTCCACCATCACCATCCCCACCACCACCTTATGTCTATAAATCTCCGCCTCCACCATCACCATCTCCACCACCTCCTTACGTTTACAAGTCTCCCCCTCCACCATCACCATCCCCTCCTCCTCCATACGTTTACAAGTCACCTCCTCCACCATCACCATCTCCACCACCTCCATACGTTTACAAGTCACCACCTCCCCCATCACCATCCCCTCCTCCTCCATACGTTTACAAGTCTCCTCCTCCACCATCACCATCCCCACCACCTCCATACATTTACAAGTCTCCGCCTCCACCATCACCATCCCCACCACCTCCATACGTGTACAAGTCTCCGCCTCCACCATCCCCATCCCCACCACCTCCCTATGTTTACAAATCACCCCCTCCACCATCACCATCCCCGCCACCTCCATATGTTTACAAGTCACCACCTCCCCCATCACCATCTCCCCCACCTCCATACGTGTACAAGTCCCCACCTCCACCATCACCTTCTCCACCACCACCTTATGTCTATAAGTCTCCGCCTCCACCATCACCATCTCCACCACCTCCGTACATTTACAAATCTCCTCCCCCGCCATCACCATCCCCACCACCTCCATACGTGTACAAGTCTCCGCCTCCACCATCACCATCCCCACCACCTCCCTACGTTTACAAGTCTCCTCCTCCACCGTCACCATCCCCACCACCTCCCTACGTTTACAAGTCTCCTCCTCCACCGTCGCCATCCCCACCACCTCCATACATATATAAGTCTCCACCTCCCCCATCACCATCTCCACCACCTCCGTACGTTTACAAGTCTCCACCCCCACCATCACCATCTCCACCACCCCCGTATGTATACAAGTCTCCACCCCCACCATCACCGTCACCACCACCCCCGTATGTATACAAGTCTCCACCCCCACCATCACCGTCACCACCACCCCCGTATGTATACAAGTCTCCACCCCCACCATCACCGTCACCACCACCTCCATACATTTATAAGTCTCCTCCTCCACCATCACCATCTCCACCACCTCCATATGTCTATAAGTCTCCACCTCCACCTTCACCATCTCCACCACCTCCATACGTCTATAAGTCTCCACCTCCACCATCACCCTCTCCACCACCTCCATATGTCTATAAGTCTCCACCTCCGCCTTCACCATCTCCACCACCTCCATACGTTTACAAGTCTCCGCCCCCACCATCGCCATCTCCACCACCCCCGTACGTATACAAGTCTCCACCACCACCATCTCCATCACCACCACCCCCATATGTTTACAAGTCTCCTCCCCCACCATCACCCTCTCCACCACCTCCGTACATTTACAAGTCTCCACCCCCACCATCGCCATCCCCGCCACCTCCATATGTGTACAAATCTCCGCCTCCACCATCACCATCCCCACCACCACCTTATATTTATAAGTCTCCACCTCCACCATCACCTTCTCCACCACCTCCATATGTTTACAAGTCTCCACCTCCCCCATCGCCATCCCCACCACCTCCATACGTGTACAAGTCCCCGCCTCCACCATCACCATCCCCACCACCACCTTATATCTATAAGTCTCCACCTCCACCGTCGCCTTCTCCTCCACCTCCATATGTTTACAAGTCTCCACCTCCCCCATCGCCATCCCCACCGCCTCCATACGTGTACAAGTCCCCGCCTCCACCATCACCATCACCACCACCACCATACATTTATAAGTCTCCACCTCCACCATCGCCTTCTCCTCCTCCACCATACATTTACAAGTCTCCACCTCCACCATCGCCATCCCCACCACCTCCATACGTGTACAAGTCCCCGCCTCCACCATCACCATCACCACCACCACCATATATTTATAAGTCTCCACCTCCACCATCGCCTTCTCCTCCTCCACCATACATTTACAAGTCTCCACCTCCACCATCGCCATCCCCACCACCTCCATACGTGTACAAGTCCCCGCCTCCACCATCACCATCACCACCACCACCATATATTTATAAGTCTCCGCCTCCACCATCCCCTTCTCCTCCTCCACCATACATTTATAAGTCTCCACCTCCACCATCACCATCCCCACCACCTCCCTATATTTATAAGTCCCCACCCCCTCCATCTCCATCACCACCACCTCCATATGTCTACAAGTCTCCTCCACCACCATCCCCTTCACCCCCACCACCATACATTTATAAGTCACCACCTCCACCCCCCAAGTCTCACCCACCGCCAACTTACTACTACAGTTCTCCTCCACCTCCGGTCCATTACTAAAACACGAGCATCTTCAACATTTCAATATGCTAAAAGTATAAAGTATTTCTTTACCATGAAGTTACTCCTCAATAAATTTCACAATATGTTTTTATTCTTACACAAATGTATCCATGAGTTAATAATGTCTCAATGTGCTATAACACTGGTATATCTATTTTTTAGACATCATGGATGCTATTGTTTCTTGTAATCGATTAATACAAATACTTCATCTTGAATTGTTTTTTTTTATCATTATTTATATTTCTCCGTGATGAATGTTTGATACTTGTATTGTATTTTCACCTCACTTTACATAAGTTGATCATGTACGTGGAGTCGTTGATAAATGATTTAAACAACAAGAAAACATAATCATATATATATATATATATATATATATATATATATAGGACGATGATCATTCAGAACGAAATCAGAAAAATCATAATCATTTTTCTATATCAAGGGTTGATATTTCACAAACTTTGTGTTTTTATATAACATCTGTATGTCATGCACAAATAAGAATCATCAAACTACTTTGTTTATATCTCTTTATTTTTTAACAATTACCTATACATGTGTATGTTATATATAAAAAAAGTATAAAACTACTTTGTTTGTATTTTTTTTTTTTTTGAAAATTTTAGGAGAGAGAGAAACAATAACCATATAAATTTGAACCTGAAGTGTGCTTCAATTGTGGTTCTAATGAAAGGGACATCATTAACTAATGTAAATTTGTAATTTCCGCGGCCATGGTGAACAAAAAACCTGGTGCAATCCATTTGTGAGATTCATCACCCGATTTCAATTCCTCAAGAGCCACCCATCTGATAAGTGATACCTTTTCCAGTGGAAACCAACGTCAGGAATGATATAAAACCCGTGTGCAGAAAGATCTACATGCTCAAGATAGCATGCATCTCAACTAAATACAAAAAAGATGCACATTAATGAAAAATAAACACTGCTTCAATTGTTAAAAATTGCTAAATGATTGGAATGCCTGTGCCTCCACAAAAGAACATTTTTTTCATAGATGCAATTGGCTCCATTCTTGCTT